>NC_084527.1:26735697-26980697 GCF_024500275.1 Phycodurus eques
AGGAGTCCCACAGGCCAAAAAGGCCCAATAGGACTCCTCCTTCAGCTTGACGGCATCCCTCACCGTTGGTGTCCACCAACGGGTTCAGGGATTGCCGCCACGACAGGCACCGACCACCTTACGGCCACAGCTCCGGTCGGCCGCCTCAGCAATGGAGGCGTGGAATATGGTCCATTCGACTCGATGTCCCCCGCCTTTCCCGGAACATGAGCAAAGTTCTGTCGGAGGTGGGAGTTGAAACTCCTTCTGACAGGGGATTCTGCCAGACGTTCCCAGCAGACCCTCACAATACGTTTGGGCCTGCCACGTCGGACCGGCATCTTCCCCCACCATCGGAGCCAAATCACCACCAGGTGGTGATCAGTTGACAGCTCTGCCCCTCTCTTCACCCGAGTGTCCAAGACATGCGGCCGCAAGTCCGATGACACGACCACAAAGTCGATCATCGAACTGCGACCTAGGGTGTCCTGGTGCCAAGTGCACGTGTGGACACCCTTATGCTTGAACATGGTGTTCGTTATGGACAATCCGTTACGAGCACAGAAGTCCAATAACAGAACACCGCTCGGGTTCTGATCGGGGGGGCCGTTCCTCCCAATCACGCCCTTCCAGGTCTCACTGTCATTGCCCACGTGAGCATTGAAGTCCCCCAACAGAACAATGGAGTCCCCAGCGGGAGCGCTCTCCAGCACCCCCTCCAAGTACTCCAAAAAGGGTGGGTACTCTGAACTGCTGTTTGGTGCATAGGCACAAACAACAGTCAGGACCCATGGGAAGGGGGACCCACGTTACCCTTTCGGGCTGTGCCCGGCCGGGCCCCATGGGTGCAGGCCCGGCCACCAGGCGCTTGCCTTCGAGCCCCACCACCAGGCCTGGCTCCAGTGGGGGGCCCCGGTGACCCGCGTCCGGGCAAGGGAAAACGAAGTCCATTGTTTGTCGTCATCATTAGGGGTCTTTGAGCCGTGCTTTGTCTGGTCCCCTCACCTAGGACCTGTTTGTCATGGGTGACCCTGCCAGGGGCATAAAGCCCCAGACAACTTAGCTCCTACGATCACTGGGACACACAAACCCCTCCACCACGACAAGGTGACGGCTCAAGAAGGGGATGTATGCATTTATTAAATCAAATGATCATTTCCTACACACTACACTGTATTTGTAGTGTCATATCGATCTAGATGGTGGACATACCACTACATCAAAATGTTAAAGAGGCAAGTAACAACAAACTTAACACAATGTACTGACTTAAAAGATTTTTATTTCGATGAACATAACTCCACTCATAAGTAACTGAACAGCATGAGATTTCATGTACCTCATGTTCGCAATAGACCACGCGTCAAAACTAAAACGTGGCGGAAAAGAAGCACAGAGACTAATGATACTGTCTCCCAATAATCAAAAATGTATATGGAAAAGTCCTGCATCCCACAAAACATAAGGTTACAAAATAAAAGGAAATAGCACAAAAACATTTTTGGGTCAATTACAACAAATGTATGTTTCAGGAGTAAAGCGGCAAAAGCGTTTCATGCGATGAAGTCTAGTGGTCTGTTGAATCCACCCTTTCTGTTCATGTATTGCCTGGAAAATAAATATAAAAAGAAAAACCATTACATCACTGTTACCCTCGCAACACTTGCAGATGACATCATCAGGTACCAATAGGGAAGCCAGATTCTCTGCATAGAAACACCTGCAGAGGTGATTGGCTATATTGACAATTGCAGTAATAGTGCTTGCTGTGAGGGGACTTAAAACCTGACATTTTAAACTAGAAATCTGACCAACAACAGATTACTAACATGACAGCCACATGACAAGGTAATATGACTTGTCAGCATGGCACATTGAAACAGTAATATTCGTTTTATCATTTAATTTCCCCTCTGGAGATCAATAGAGTATACTGTATCTTATACACTTGTCATACCTGTATTTTCTTTTCATGGTGGTATTGACAGCATAAGCATTGGTAGCTCCTTCACTTTTCTTACCCTGATTGAAAACAGAACATGCCTTTCAAACATTCTCCCAAAGAAATGCTGAGGAAAAAGTGTGCGTCAGGGCCATAACAATACAGTATCGAAATTTAAAATCGCAATACTCAGGCACGAACCGGTCCTCTTTAAAATAGCAGAGCCACGACACGCCCCTATTATCTCAGAGTTTCTGCCTCCAATCAGATACAGACAGATGTGCACACAGTGCTCCCAAACAAATAATAATTATGGATGTTTTTAAAAAATTAAATATAATAAAATAACAAAAGCTGAACTTGAAGGTGGATTCCTTGAGCAAGCCACCTCCAACTGAACTATTTTTTCCTGTAAACGTCATCTGACCAGAGTGAGTAAAACTGTGGCTATCGCTAATGCCAGTGCTGGTAGGTGAGGAGCAGAGGAAGAAACATGGCTAGTACTACAAATAATCCTGAAATTGTGGACCCTGCAAACTCAATTAGGTCAGTAGTATGGGAAGATTTTGGCTACCTGGTTGAGAACACAGATGGAAATCAAGTAGTTGACAAGACCCAGACAACTTGCCGCAAGTGCTTCAAAAAAGCTTCCAAGTCACGACATGTGCACCTTCAAAGACTAACCTGAAATTAATTCAAGTGGGGCACAACAGAAAACATATTCTATTAGTCTATTCTGACAAATGTATCTATATTAATCAACTTCGATAGATAGATAGATAGATCTCCGTTCAAGGCTTGTGGAAAACAAATAGGTGACTTCTGCTGTACAACTACTCAGTAAATCGCTGTACAATTTGTCATTTTTTGTAGAGGATGAAGGATCAAATCAAACTTTGTTTATAGAGCACTTAACATACAGTTATATACATTTAAAATCAATTTTAAATGTATATAATTCCTGCCTCAAAGTCTGCGCGGACCAGCTCGCTCAAGTCTTCACTCAGATCTTCATTAGATCTTTAGAAATGTGCGAAGTTCCATCCTGTTTCAAACACTCCACCATCATTCCAGTCCCCAAGAAACCTGCAATCTCGGGTCTGAATGACTATAGGCCTGTCGCTTTGACATCTGTGGTCATGAAGTCCTTCGAACGTCTCGTGCTGGACCACCTCAAGAGTGTCACAGGTCCCCTGCTGGACCCCCTGCAGTTTGCCTACCAAGCGAACAGATCTGCGGATGATGCAGTCAACATGGGACTGCACTTCATCCTAGAACACCTCGACAGTGCAGGGACCTACGCGAGGATCCTGTTCGTGGACTTCAGCTCAGTGTTCAACACCTGAACTCCTTTCATCCAAGCTTCTCCAGCTCAGCGTCTCACCTGCTATCTGCCAGTGGATTTACAGCTTTCTGACGGGCAGGACACAGCAGGTCAGGCTGGGGGAGGCCACCTCATCCACACGCAGCATCAGCACTGGGGCGCCCCAAGGTTGTGTTCTCTCTCCGCTGCTCTTCTCTCTCTACACGAATGACTGCACCTCAGCGAACCCGACTGTCAAACTCCTGAAATTTGCAGATGACACCACTGTCATCGGCCTCATCAAGGACGGTGACGAGTCTGCATATCGACAGGAAGCGGAGCGGCTGGAGCTGTGGTCCGGCCGACACAACCTGGAGCTGAACACGCTCAAGACTGTAGAGATGATCGTGGACTTCAGGAGGCATCCTTCGCCACAGCTGCCCCTCACGTTGTCCAGCTGCCTTGTGTCAACCGTCGAGACCTTCAAGTTCCTGGGAATTACAATCTCTCAGGACCTGAAGTGGGCGACCAACATCAACTCCGTCCTCAAAAAGGCCCAGCAGAGGATGTACTTCCTGCGGCTTCTGAGAAAGCACGGCCTGCCACCGGAGCTGCTGAGACAGTTCTACACAGCGGTCATCGAATCAGTCCAGTGTTCTTCCATCACAGTCTGGTTTGGTGCTGCTACAAAAAAGGACAAACTCTGACTGCAACGGACAATCAAAACTGCTGAAAGGATTGTCAGTACCCTCCCTACCCACCATTGAGGACTTGCACGCTGCCAGAACTAAGACAAGGGCGTGCAAAATTCTCTCGGACCCTCCGCACCCCGGTCACCAGCTCCTTCCCTCAGGTAGGCGCTACCGATCAATGCAAACTAGAACTAGTAGACATTCCAACATCTTCCCTCTTGCGATCAACTTCTTAAACACCTAACCTATAATTCCATTACAACAAGCTGGCAATTTTTTGACTTGAATTCGTTGTCACATTTCTGTGGGGCCAATTATGTATTACTCGTGCACTCACTGTAGTTGTCTCAGGGATGAGATCCTGCCCCAAGTGGAGGAGTTCAAGTATCTTGGGGTCGTGTTCACCAAAATGAACTTCAGTATACAACAAAAATGAAGGAATTGACCTTGCCGTTCCAATACTTTTGGAGGGGACTGTATGTGTGTGAGTATTGTTATATTATCTGTCTACATGTTTTGTTCCTTCATCTGTGTTCAAATATCTGTTGTGTAAAGGGTTAGAAAATCATGATTATGATAATGTCAGCATGTCAACGGCATTTTCCATTCATGTCAGCATTAATCTAGCAGAACAAGCAAACTATATAGCGTTTGCTTGTTTGAAATACACATGTAATTCTCTTTGTTCATGCTCCATTTAACAAACTTCAAGTGGGAGTGGCAATAAACAGCTTGAAGGCTCTTTTTTCATTAAATATTCACTAGTTGCCAAACTGCTGCTTATTGTAAATTGAGTTTAATAAAGTTTACTGCCACCATGAAGAGCTCCTATCTCAAGTATGCACTCACCAGTCAAAGCAAAAATTCATCCAAATGACTATCTCGAAAAACTCCTAAGTCGGGTGACTGGTATCTTAACGCATCCCTGTATATTAGAAATATATATAAACCTCTGCTACACCTCTGTTAATGAAAGAAAAATCCTGTGGTAATAAAATAACAAATCGGACAAAAGTAAAAATAAATACTAATTTAATGAAAAATCATCCAATGAAAATCAGAAATTGCTTTTGAATTGTGGTTCAACAGAACTATTTAAAAAAAATCATGAAACAGGCCTGGACAAAAATGATGGTACCCTGAGAAAAGATTGAACATAGTTTAAGTCCGTAATCTGCCCATCCTGGTGGTTGCACATCATACACACTCACCTTAGTAGAGTCAAATGTTGCAAATCCCATTAGTTTCATCATCTCAATTTCTTCTTCAGTTTTGCCTTGCATATCCTCAGCTGTTAAAAAAAAAAAAAAAAAAAAAGGTGCTCAAGTGTGTGGAATTACATCAGTGGTGCAGATAATTTGAGAACACAGAATGTCAATACAGTGGAACCTCCAAAGCCGACCACACCCAAAATGCTGTACAATGTGGAGTTCACCAATAACCTCAAAAGTCAAACAAAAACTCCACAAGTGTGTTTTGCTTGGTTGTGTTTTTTATTTTTGTAATGCCACCATCGAAGAGCCCGAAGGATGGCAAAGAGGACAAGTAAACCAACATACTACAACACAGGAAAGGGTCTGGAGCCATAAAATATATCAAACAACTCTATATATATAAATTCATCCTCCCAGGCAGAAAATAGCATGAAGCTAAAATCATAATGACTCAGCTTGCCAGCATGCAACACATTTTACTGTCCATTGCTCACATTCACATGTCAAGCATCTTAAAAGTGGGTTGTAGTTTTACTTATTTTTTTTTTTTATTACATAGTGGTTACACTCTGTTAAAATGTTACTTAAAACACACTACAGTTAATAAAGGTTTTATGATAGTTAAATCCGGGAACAAATGAATTTACTTCATGTTATTTCCTATGAGAAAATTAGTTTTGGAACTCAAACTTCAACTTTGGAGTTTGTGCAGTATCTTTTCTACCTGATATTTGAATGGGTTTTGATGACTTCTCTTTACGTTCATCTTCACGTCTGTCTTTTTGCCTCACAGGAGAGAGAGAGGAGGAGCGATGGCGCCGAGGAGACCTGCAGAGGGAAACATAGACAGCTAGAGGACGAGTTATCACAACTATTAAGTGAAGAAATCGCTGCAAATAATGAAGTACAGTGAACCCTCATTTACCAGAGTATATGTTCCATACCCACCCACAATTGGTGATAATCCACGATTTAGAGGGACCATATTTATATTAAAAAAAAAAAAAAAAAAAAAAAGAATTAAACACTGTATATTTAACACCAAAATGTTCAACTAAATCATAATTTCATCTAACGAAAGTCGGCTATCTTATAGGTGAAGTGGGTCATTGGGGAAAAAAAAAACAACACTTTTTATCATATATGTTATAACTTTCTGCATGTCCTGACAGTAAAAATGTTATGATCTTTCGAAAATGTATCCCACTCCGGCCTAATCTAATGCCTCTAATTTAATTTTCATTATTAATTTAAAAAATCTCGGAGAATTGTCCAATTTTACACTGCACAGACTGGAGGCGTGGCCCGGGGGTGTGTCAATCATTTTTTTATGTACATGCATTTATGCTCTGGGAACAGTGGCGGAAGCAGAGGCTTTGGGTGGCTATCCCTCGTTTGCCAACAATTGGGTCTTCCAATACAACGAAACAGAAGCAGAGCGAAGAAACCAAAAAGGCCAAACAGAGGGAATCTGATAAAGAAACAAAACTAGGATACACATTGCACCTACAACTCCTGAGGAACTTGATGGACCCAAGTGCGACGTGGCTTCATTTCTGCTCGACGGGTAAGTCTATCATGTACTCCATCCATCCATTTTCTGTACCGCTTATCCTCACCGGGGCGTGCTGGAGCCTATCCTAGCTATCTTTGGGCAAGAGGCGGGGTACACCCTGAACTGGTCGCCAGCCAATCCCAGGGCACATCGAAACAAACAACCATCCACACTCACATTCACACCTACGGGCAATTTAGGTGTGAACAAACAACCTACCATGCATGTTTTTTTAGTATGTGGGAGGAAACCGGAGTATCCGGAGAAAACCCACGCAGGCACGGGGAGAACATGCAAACTCCACACAGTCGAGGCTGGAATTTGAACCCCGGTCCTCAGAACTGTGAGGCAGATGTGCTAACCAGTCGTTCACCGTGCCGTTGTCTGTCATGTACTTTTATTTTTAATTCATTGTGCATTCCACAAAAATATATCTTCCAACCGATAGCAGTGTTATACAGCAGCGTTCGTGTGTAGAACTCGGCGACAGAAAATACACGCACTAGTTCAGCTAAAGAGCATTGCTACAATATAGTAGCTAGCATTGTGACAAGCTGATAGCCATTGGTGCTATGTGGGACTGACTTTGTAATCAGCGCTATTAACAACATGGAGAACCACGGGAGATTTGTCCCGCTCCGTAAACGAAAGTGTGAGTTTGAAATTAGGTACTTTTGAATTACAACAAGAATGAGGTGAGGTACTTTTGATTTACAAAAACAACAGTGGGCTCATTTAGCGCCACGATAACCCTCTAGCAGATCAAAGTTGTACTTGAATAGCAGCGAGTGCTAGCGGCAGCATAAAAAAAACAGCAGCATACAACATGTATGAGAACGACCCAACGAAGACGTTGGTGCGAAGGTATGTCGATCAACCCCGCTCTTATTTTCGTGACAAATTTGCACATTAATTTTATGATGAAAAAGTGAACAAAGCTAACTCGGGCCATGTGTAAAAGCCACATTGCTGCCAGCTATGTTTCACTTTGTTGAACAACATACAATACTCCATGCAAGTACTTTCCTGGAATGCTGTAAAGATACTAGATTTGTATTTATTCTTACCCAATTGATTGTGTATTTGTAACTTTCTTTTCCCCAAAGTACTTGTGTGAACAATGACAGAGCGAGTAGATCTCAAGATGTACTGGGACACACCAAAGACTGACGGACATTGTGATCCGAGATGGCAAAAGAAAATCCCCAAATATCTGGCTTTCAGGTATATGATAGGTAAACAATTACAAAATGTATTAAGTTTGCCAATAAACGTATGGTTTTTTTTTTTTCATTTTTGTTTTTCAAATTAAAAAAAAACAAACGTTTGGTGTGGTTATCCGTTTTATAAAAGCAAGCCAGCAAACTCGTGAACTGACCAGAAATATTTCTGAAATGGATTATTGTCTTTGGTTTAGTCTTTACCTAAACTTGTTGTGGCGTCCTCACTCTGCGTTATTTGAATAACTGTTGTTGATCAGTATAACCACACTACTTGCCACTTTGGTTGTTTTCTCAGGTCCACTGCAAAGATGGAATCATTACTGTATAGCTCACAAGTTCATAGTACCATTGTGAGCAAAACGTACAGTAAAACCCATGCTGCCTCTGCAATTGTCAATTTCCCTCTGGTCTCATCTCTTACAAATGAACAAAAATAAAATGGAATTAGAGGTTGTCTTTCACCAGCGCCCTGCCACAGATTACAACAGCTAAGGCCTGATGATCTACTCAAGTGTTGCAAACTCAACTCAGCATAGACCAAGGTGAGATTTATTCAGACCCCCTTAACATTTTCACTCTTTTTTATATTGCACCCATTAGCTAAAATAATTTAAGTAAATTTTTTTTCCTCATTAATGTACACACAGCACCCCATATTGACAGAAAAAAACAGAATTGTTGACATTTTTGCAGATTTATTAAAAAAGAAAAACTGAAATATCACAAAGTTATATTCAGACCCTTTGCTCAGTATTTAGTAGGCTTTACACGATCAGGATTTTTGGGGCCGATCAGCGAGTTTAATGTGATAGAATGTGTCTACTTAAATGACCTGTTCATTTACTGTATATACTTGTGTACTTAATTGCTTCAAAAATGATATTTACAATCAATAATGTATCTTTGTTCCCTTATTTATGCCAGTGAGGCATAGTGACAGACAGAACAAACAAATGGTCTTCTATTAGATGGCAGGAAGTAAATACAGTAATTAATGTATCCACTTTGTGACATTTTTGTTTGTTGGTGTGCTGTGAGATTTTTCACTTGTAAAATATGTTCCTTGCCTCTATAAGGTTGGAAATCACTGCTCTAGTCAGATCGTGTATTCTAGTCAGGTCAAACCAACATTACAATGTGACAGAAATAATGGGTGCTAACTTACTGTAATTAAATTATTTATTTTTTAAATGACTTCACCCACACTGAAACTTTAGAGCCTGATTCGACAGAACGGCGCCATGTTTATGCCCAACCGTTCATGCTACCGCTAGCTTGCTAGGCTACATAACATTTTATTGCCTGCTTGTGAGCCGTATCGTATTAAAAGTACGGGAACATACCTCAAGCAACCCTTCGATGAACATCCTCTCCTGTCCTGAGCACCGGTGACCACCGACACACGTTTGCCCCCATTTTGCCCTTATAATATAGTCGAGCCGGCTCGCTCCACGGTAACGAGTGTATCCGGTCGCATTTGAGTTGATAAGATAAAGCCCAATGATCGTAAAAAACGGGATGCTGTGGTATCGGAATACAAGATTTTATTGCAGTAGTCTGACATAGTGCAATCGTGAAAGAGCAAATTTGTCTTGTAGTCTGATCTGGGTATTACGTGTTGTCCGTCTCACATCACCAACATTTTTTTTGTTTTATAATATAAATAACTTAATTCGCCGTCAGATATTTACAGTACTACATCAAAAGACACGCAACAAGGCTAAAAATAAACTTTGGATTCAAATATACTGTGCACGCCGTGACGTGGAGTTAACCCTTTTGCGGAGCCAATCAATGACGACAAACATTAAAGCCGATCAGCCAATCAGCATAAAATGCTAAATATCGGCCGATAACGTTCAGCCGATAAAAATCGGTGGAAAGTCTAGTATATAGGAGAAGCACCCTTTTGAGCTAATACAGCCATGAGTCTTTTTGGGAATGATGCAACAAGTTTTTCAAATTTGGGGATCCTCTGCCATTCCTCCTTGTAGATCTGTGTGTGGATGGTGGCTTTGTGGAATAGATCTAGCGAAGGAGTACGAAA
This sequence comes from Phycodurus eques, assembly GCF_024500275.1. NCBI lineage: Eukaryota > Metazoa > Chordata > Actinopteri > Syngnathiformes > Syngnathidae > Phycodurus > Phycodurus eques. The sequence continues at coordinate 26,745,653 of NC_084527.1, forward strand.
CAGTCATTGACGATGGCGACGGCGACCACCCCACGGAAATAACTCATCGGATCTATACGATTCACGTAAATTGTCACGAGCTGTGGGTCGTGACCGAAAGAACAAGATCCCGGATACAAGCGGCCGAAATGTGTTTCCTCCGGAGGGTGTCCGGGCCCTCCCTTAGAGATAGGGTGAGAAGCTCGGTCATCCGGGAGGCTTTCAGAGTAGAGCCGCTGTTCCTCCACATCGAGAGGAGCCAGATGAGGTGGCTGGGGCATAAATTTTGGATGCCTCCCGGACGCCTCCCTGGTGAGGTGTTCCAGTCACGTTCCACCAGGAGGAGACCCTGGGGACGACCCAGGACACGCTGGAGAGACTACGTCCTTTGGCTGGCCTGGGAACACTTCGGGATTCCCCCGGAAGAGCTGAATGAAGTGGCTGGGGAGAGGGAAGTCTGGGCATCCCTGCTAAAGCTACTGCCCCCGTGATCCGACCTCAGATAAGCGGTAGAAAATGGATGGATGGATGCAATCACATGAAAACAGAGTTCCCTACCTTGATCGCCTCCTGTGGGGAGATCGGGAACGACTTCTTCTCCTTTCTCTGTCCCGATCTCGTGAACGATCCCTCTCCCTTCTCCTTCTGTCACGTTCTCGTGAAGTTGAGCGGGAACGTCTCCTCTCTGCAGGCATACGATAAGAGTTCACATAGGGATGCAATAATGGAAGCCAAAATAACACCATTGCAAGGTAGTATTTAGAAAACATACTGAAATTTCTCACGTATGATGCGCAATTTTGATGACAGAAAAACACAAATCCAGTATTTTCACAAAATTAGAATATCATGACAAAGTTGAACATTGTAAGCTCCCTGTGTCCCAATCTTGTCAGCTAATTAACGCAAAACACCTGCAGAGCTTTTCCTCAGCCTTTAAATGATTTCAGTCTGGCTTAGTAGGCTTCAGAATCATGTGGAAGACTGCTGACTTGACGGTTGTGCAGAAAACCATCATTGACATCCTCCATAAGGAGAAAAGGTCTAAAAAAAAAATTGCAAAAGAAGCACAGAGCACTGTATGAAAGTACATTAACAGAGTGTTAAGAGGAAGGGGAAAATGTGACTTGTGACAGGGATGTCCACAGCCTTGAGGGGATTGTCAAACAGCGGCGATTCACATATCTGGGGGAGCTTCATTAGGAGTGGACTGAGGCTGTTGTCGGTGCATCAAAAAACACCACATACAGATGTCTGCATGACATGGGCTACAGCTGCAGAATTCAACGTGTCAAGCCACTCCTTAACCAAAAACGTCTGAAGCATCTGTGCCTAGTAGTTCCAAGTCCTCTTTTCAGATGAAAGTAAATTTTTGCATTTCATTTGGAAATCAGTGTGCCTTCCTCAATGTGCCGGCTCAGCAACTCCGTACACTAGTTGACTAACATGCATGTGATATGGTGTTGTATCACTATTGTTCTGCTATGCTTCTCACCCCTAGTCCCCTTGTCCACTCTATCGATCTGTCTGTCCCCAAAAACCTTTTTCTGTCCGGCTGCATTTTCAATAAACAGAATAATTTAAAAAATAATAAAATAAGCAGAGGGAGTATTTCAAACTCCCCTGTTGCACAGCAAACCTGTTCCAACACAAGGCATACAGATCCAACATTCAGCAAGGCCATGCAACTGATCAGGACAGGTAAAACAAAAAGAAAAAGGAAATCCAGGTTGCAGAGTCCAGAGGAAAACTGGAGCAGCAGAAAAGTCAAGCAACTTACAGTCCACAGACAAACGCACCTGACTTGGAACCCCATTGAAAATTTTTGGGGTATTGTCAAGAGGAAGATGATGGAACAGAAATCCTGAAATGCGGACGATCTCAAGGCCAATATCAAAGCAACTTGGTCTACAACAACACCTGAATTGTGCCAAAGGCTGACCACCTCCATGCCACGCCAACTTGATGCTGTAATTAATGCTAACAAAAGTCTGTCTTAACTTTGCTAAAATTAATGACCAGTAACCTCAGTGCAACACTTGGAATAAGATTATATTGTGCAAAGGAGGCTTTCACGATGTGTAGCTTCTGATGCGCTCCCTCCCGCTCCGAGCCTAAGCCTACACCATGCGGAGCTTCAGTGAAGTCAACTCTCAGTCAATTGGGTGAGTGAAACAATAAAATACGTCTATGCCAACAATAAGACGGCTGACAGGGTAAACGGTTGGTTGCACTTTTGCACTCATGGTTTTTAGCGTTTATTTTATTCTTCAAACCAACGTAAGAGCCGATGACAGAAAAAAAGAAAAAGCTTCATATTGAGCTACAACGTCATATCACAATGAGTTGGGACAAAATTCAGATAAACGTCTCGCAGTATCACAAACACTAACCTTGTGCCTCATCGGTGGGTAGGGAAAGGAATCCACGTTTTATAGCATTTGGTTCCATCAATTTAAAAATAAAAAGACAAAATAGGTTTGATATTGATACTGGTTACAAAGAACCCTGAGTCAAATATTCATTTTAGTCTATGCTGCGGACTGCTAAGAAAATGGGTGTTCATAATTTGGACACCCTTTATTTAAACAAAACTTCTTTGACCCTGCCCCCTAAAAAAATTCGGAATCCAATCACAGTAATTACTGTATGTACTTCCTGCCATCTAATAGAAGAGCATTTATTTGTTCTGTCTGTCACTATCCCTCACTGGCATACATAGAGAAACAAAGATACATTATTTATTGTAAATGAATAATTTTTTGAGCAGTTAAGTAAAATTTGATAATTTCCCACAGCACACCTGAAGATCGCTCATGGCACACTAATGTGCCACGGCACACTGCTTGGGAATCACTGGACGAGAGGATACTTTTGAAGATACTCAGTATACAGTACACAATTATAAACAGTAAAAGAACAAGTCATTTGAATAGACACGTTGCTCCATCTTGTGATCAGATCGACGATCGGTTATCGTTTTTTTTTTTTTTTTTTTTAAACTCGCTGATCGGCCCCAAAAATCCTGATCGTGTAAAGGCTATATAATAGGCACATTAGCATCTGTGAATTCGGCGACCACGTAAAGGTTCCAAGCGTTGGATCACGTCTTTCATCAAGTGGCAGGGATAACCCCTGGCAAAATCATAATTTTTAGGGACGCTGAAAAGAATTCCTGTAATCGTCGTACATGGCGTCATTGGGTAAACCCCGAGATCAGCCTCCATTTAATTGTGTTGGATTTCAATTTTCTGAACGATGGCTGCACTGCTTTGAATTTTTTTCTCAGAAAAAAAACGATTTTGTCGAATTTAAGACTCTGTCATATACATACGTCAGCTTATGTACTAAGGTACTTGTATGAAAATACTCAAGGATTTTTTTGCGTCCGTCAAAATTAGTTGTGAACTTGTGAATGGCAGGCGTGTTGCATTTGCAAATGCAGGTGTGATCGTTTAATAAGAACCATCCGGGCATTTTTCTACCCAAGACTCAAGGTTTCAGTCACACATTTCTCATGATTTATATTAATTTCAGGATACGTCAATTTGGGCCAATTTGCAACATAAATAGTGGCCTATTTCCTTAATCCTGATCCGATTCTTACAAACTAGGACTAATTTTATATGTGCATCACTATTCTATCCAATGATATCAACTACCAATATATACAGGTATTCTGAAAATGTTATTACCATGCCTACTTATAAGATCTTAAGTTCTTCATAAGCAACATCCCTATCGTGGTAGATTTTACTTTTCACTATTTACATCTTTTTTTCCCAAGTCATAGTTTGCAGAGGTTGTAAAAAGCAATGAGAGCATTTCGACAAACCATTAGTAGGAAGTACAGAAATGTACAACTTTAAAATTAAAACGTCGTCAGTAAAATAAATACTCAAGTACAGAGACCTGAAAAGTCTACTAAAGTACAGTGAAGAAGTAATTTTTACGTTGTTTCTTCACATTACTTCCAAACTATAACTATCTCACTCAAGGTAGTATTAGAAAGCGAATTTCGAGGACGCGGTTGATGAAACGGAGTATAATATAGCAACGTAGACAGTAAACATACTGTGTTACAGCCGGAAGTTTTCGAGAACCGCCTTTCATCGACCCATACAAACAAAACACAAAATCGTGACTTTCTTACCACGCCTCGGAGGAGAGCGACTCCTGCTCCTTCCCATTTTAAGCAGTCAAATATTTCGTGAGAGTTGAAGGACAAGCGCACAAGGTAAAGCAGGAGGGAGACGTACAAGAAATTTCTGTTGAGTCTTTCAACCGATGGCCACCATAACGGAGTGAGAAGGTTCTGCAATTTCCGCTGCGAGGATGACAATTCCGTTTGTGCCTTTTGATTTTTCTACAGCGCCCCCAATCGAGTCGGATGTGAACGTGCACATTGTGCAGCTACACAAAGGGGATTTATTAAGAGGGTAAGAGTCATAACAGGACAGACTGTTCATAACTTGTTTCAGTTGATTTGAAATAAAACTTTAATGACAGATATATGGTAAACTTGCAACATTCACGTACACATTCTAATATAAAATAAAATCATGAGCAAACATCGCATCAGCATTTCTTTTGCACCAACTGACTTAAAACAAAGCATATTTGACTGTTTGGAGGTATTTTGCATCCACATACACAGAAATATGGGGAAAGTGGAATGTTTTAGTGCCTTCGGTGTATTTACGAGTCTTCAAGCTGCAACTACAAGCATATTTTATAGCCACCTTTGTTTTTGCAAGACAGTATAATTTTTTCCCAGCTTTCATCTTCTTTGTTGTATTCCTGCTATTATAACATCTATAGTAGATTAACAATAAACAGCTTTCAGAGCACAATCAGTAGCCATCAGTATAAATTTGTACATGTAATGCACACATGCTCTCATGTCCATCTGCACTATTGATGTGATGTTTAGAACTAAACCATTACAAGATACTGTACTATGATCAATCAAGTGCTTTTCTAGCAATACTAAGGGACCAATTGAGTAGTAAATACAAGTGATATATGCAATATGGAAAATGAAAATCATAGCCTGTTTCTTCTACAGTAAAGTTGGTTTGAAGAAAGGTAGGTGAGAAAAATACATGAGCAATACAAAGCGTGTGTGATGAGTGACAGTAGTCGGTTGGAGCTGACCCAGTGTTTTCTTTTAAACCAAAGAGTAAACGTCTGACCAGAGTCAATAAAATCTGTCAATACAAAGTTTGCAAATGGCTTTTACCGACTGTGTTTGAATATAACTGCAGTGAATGCCACACATCTGTTTTTGCATTGTACACTAAGAAATATTTCACAGCAATATTTCATCAAGGTTTGGTGTTTATTAACTCAAGTTTCTGCTTTTTCCTTTTGCTTCTTGCTCTTTTTCAGGAATGATGGCGGCTTGAACTTCTTCTTCTTCTTGGACGGGGACTTGGATGGCGAACCCTCAGGTGTCCCGCCCTGTGGTTTGGCAGGCAGTGCAGCAGGGCTGGAGATGTCATTGGTTGAAAGAGCCTTCATCCCTTTCTCTATTTCTTCAGCCTGCTTCTCCTCTTCACCTCCATTCTGTATGACCGGGGAGTCCGTATTTGTGTCTTCTGCTCCAAGGATTGCCATAAAATACAAATAAAAAAGGCAACATTTTAGCAGTCAGTCACAAAGTCTTGAGCGTAGTTGAGTGGCAAAGACAAACGGCATACAGTACATCTTATCAGTGCAGATGAGCATGCGCTCTTTGTGAGATTTGTGCGGTTTCTGTACTTACTAGTGAGACAAGACCAAAGCACCAGAGGTGTGCCCTATGAATCATTTGCGGAGTAACACAGAAAAGGACAGACAGACACAGAGGGACACAGGTACAGGAGATACATTGGGTACAGGGACAGATGGATCTGTATCAACACTGATAAGATAGCAAAACATTTTGACTTAAGACACAGGTAAACCTGTAAACCATCAATGGCTTCAGATGCCATTTGTTTTTATGTTTATGGCTCGCCAAAATGTCCTCTTAGAGAAAAGCGGACAACAGCTAAAACGTGACACCCAGTGTTACTCCCCCTTGACTGAAAAGTAAGTGGGAAACCCAAAGACAGCGATGTCACAGCGATCTAGAATGGAAAACACTTGCAATGAAAAATGTTCACAGGAAATACCTGTTGTAAGCATGTGGTCCATGTAAAAGTACAGCGGTGCCTTGAGATAAGAGTGACTCGACTTAGGGGTTTTGAGATGCAAGCCGTTGTTCGGCCGATATTTGGCTTTGACTTGCGAGCAAAACAATTTTGATTTTTGAGTGTTGTATGGTGGCAGTGAACTCAACTCACTTCACAACAAGCAGCAGTTTGGCAGATAAAGAACGTCTTCAAAAGAGACGCCCAGGGGCGTGGCTAAAAGGGAGCCCAGGTACACACTTAGGCTTCCAGCTTGAGTCGCGGCTCCCCCACTATACAAGAACTTGAGCCGCCCAGTCACGTAGTTGGGAGACCGGCATGAGTCCACCATCCCCCCGCTACTGTACATCATTTCTACCGCGACAGCGTGCAGTAAGCAAGCTAACTATGCCTACGCCCTGAAAATGCATGTTCCCTGGATGCCACAATTTACAGAACAATTGTGTGGTTATTTAAATTGTGTTATATATTTTGTTACGCAAAGCATTAGGCAACATTCGTCTCTGTAGTGTGTCAAAGTTACAAGACATGTATGTTCACTTTACAGGAACTTTAAGCAATGAATATTTGAACAAACAGTGGAGCAACACATGTAAACAGACAGTCAATACTCACAGGCATATATTCTTTATCCTTTGCAAAAAATACCTAATATTACTGTCGTTTACCGAGTCAGTTGTGATCTTCTTTGTGTGCGTCTTTATGACTGTATTATGCTTCCCTCAGGTTGCCAAGGCGCGTACACAAGAAGTGGCACCATGTCCATTGAATTGAAGCAAAAACAGTTACATTCTTTACATTCTATTAAATTATGCAATTACTGTTTTTATAAAGCACACTAATATAGAATGCTATTTTTCACATTACAAATATTTTTGTTCGTGGGGGAAAAGATTATTTGAGCTGAAGTGTTTTGAGTTACAAACATAGCCATGGAACAAATTCAACGGTTACCTCAAGGAACCACTACACGGTATATTTTCATTGAAATGTGCTTCATTTGGATCTAGTCTGTATGCATGTATGTATGTATCTTGTCTGACAGTATGCTCTGCTGGGGTTAGTCAACTTTTTGGGTCCAAGCTGTAGCTGCCCCTTGTATACAATACTTTATTAGTATTATATATAATTGGGGAAGAAATGTAGAAAATGTTATGCCTGTGGCCGCTATCACTTCACAAGGTCACCAATATTTGAGATTCAATTATTCATGAATTGTACCACAACAGTATATGGTGTTAAATTTAGAATAGTGGGAATTTACTTGTTTATTGCACGCATGAATCTTTATAGTCAATTCAATGTGAACTGCACATGCTTACATCATATTTTTAGATAGCCTTGTATGTAGGTAGTTAGCTCAAACTCTCCAGAGGTGGTTGGTGACTACTATGAGGGGTAACATGGCCATCAGTGACGATTTGAAGCATGAGAGGGTAAAAGCAGAGTTGATCAGCCTTGTTCATGGAAGACTGCAGCAGGAAGCCGGGTCACATAGCCATTGTGCATGGCATGCAGGGCAAGCAGTGAGTGAAACTCCAAAGCCTCACCTGAGAGGGTGGGGTGGTTGGGAACAGGGCCCTTTGCGGGGGAGGTAGCAGGAGACGTGTCATTTGCCACCTCCTCCTCTACTTAGACAAAGCACAGAGTTACACACTAACAGATTGAGATAATTGCTCAGCTGCCCATAAACTGCAGCTGGGAGGCAAAGAAAAGCAGACAGTGGCAGACTTCCAAGATTGTTGTGTAAAGTAGGGATGAGGCTATCGATATCGAAATAGTCGCAACCATTTAGCATATATTTCCCGTAACAAATATCAATATTATTTGACAAATATGAATTGGGGTGCATGGATCACTTTAAGGTGGGATAGTGGTCAACTGATTAGCACATTCTGCCTCACAGTTCTGAGGATCCGGGTTCAAATCCGGCCTCGCCTGTGTGGCGTTTGCATGTTCTCCCCGTGGCCAAGTGGGTTTTCTCCGGCTACTCCGGTTTCCTCCCACATCCCAAATACATGCATGCTAGGTTAGTTGAAAACAAAATTTGCCGTAGTTCTGAATGTGAGTGCAAATGGTTGTTTGTTTATATGTGCCCTGCGATTAGCAGGCGACCAGTTCAGGGTGTACCCCGCCTCTCGCCCAGAGTCAACTAGGATAGGCTCCAGCACGGCTGCGACACTAGTGAGGCTAAGCGGTATGGAAAATGGATGGATAGATCACTTTTTTTAACCCCGTTTTAGATAGTTTACTTGAATTACTATGTCTAAACACTTGACTATGACAGTTATAAAATCCTTATTATGTTATGTCAATGTGGATAAGCAAAAGGCAAAACCTTTACAGGAAGGATTTAAGTCATCGTGATTTCCACGCAACAAATATGAATTTAAGTTAAAAATTTCTTGCTCAGAGTAGTAAAAGAGATGAGAAAATAAGATGACATTTTCCATCTTTGCATGACCGTTTTATTCATATTTGTTATTTTACCTTTCATTTTATGTAATATCCTATATAATACATTTGGTATAAATGGCCAGTATTTGTCAAGCTATTTGCTAGTAAATTTCATATTTTGACAGAAAAAAAACAATAAGAAATGATAACTACCTGTATTGATAAAATTGTAAGAAAAAGTATCAGTGTTGTATTAAATCCAAAATGTGGGGCATTCCCCATCCCTAGCATACAGACGAAGAAGAGCCATTACTATATACAAAGAACACTGTGTAGATGAATGGCAACAAAGACACTTAAACACAAAACATAGGTTTGATAAAAGACAAAACACCTCACAGCTCCTAGCCAAAGGAAGATGAGTTTTAAACTTAAAAAGTACAGGCCAGTGCATGTTTTCCCTGCGCTTTTGTCCAAAAACTTTGTATGTTTGCAAGTATGCTTGGTTCGTGAGTGTGAATGGTTGTCCATCTCAGTACTACGTGTAAGCCCTCTGACCGATTGACTAAATCAGTCTGGACAGGAAAAACGGCATACAGAGTTCAACCACAAACACACAGAAAAAATATTGCAATGTTTGCAAATATACTTTCTTAGTTATAAACAGTATTATGAGGAAGTTCAGCTCTAAATGACAACTTTAGTTCTAGCTTATCTGAGGACAAATGATATCAAATATGATTACTAATGAATACTTTGATCAAGACTGGCTGAATGAAACCTACCATCGGTTTTAATGTCTTGTTTCTTCTGCACTTCCATGCGATAGTCCTCTAGCTCCTGGTCTGTCAGCTGATTAAAGGGGTTGGGAGTTTCGGGCTCTGGTGGGACTTGGGGTGCACTGACTGGTGACTAATGAATAGAAAAGCCCAAAAATAAATTTAAAAAAAACATCAAAAAACAAAATCACAGCTCTTAAATGGAGTAAGGATTTGCAAGGAAATACAGTACAGTTGTGTTCAAAATAATAGCAGTCCAATGTAACCAACCATATCAATCACCTGTTTGTTGGAAATTATATTAGAAGAAGAATCATCTTTATTGTCATGAACATGCACGCATGCACACAAAATTTGATCTCTGCATTTTACCCATCACAGGGAACACACACACTTGTTAGAGGAGCACACTGGAGCAGGGGGGGAGCTAAGGCGCCCGGGGAGCAGTTCGGGGTATCGGTGTCTTACTCAAGGGCACCACATGGTAAATAATTTACCAGTATGTATAGGAGAGTCCTTGAGAACCAAGAGACCCAACATAACGATGTACATGCTCCTGAGGCTGTGGTTATTAGAGTTTTTTACACAACGTTAAGTAGCGAAAGATGCCGTGCAGTCATTGCTAAGTTAGCGGCCTAAAAAATAATGATAACAAATGAAATAAAAACATACTTTCACATGATGCCCTCTGAACATTTCTGCCTGACCCCTCAAGAATGTATTCCTAGAACTGGCCCTGGCACGGAGAGATAGAGACAGGCAGGAGCAGACCCCAGCCCTTAGCGGTTCTGCTTTTGTTTGTGGTGTTTTTACTTTAGGAGGTGAGAGGTGATGAAGTTCTCGAGTACACAAATAACAGGACCAAAGGGACACTGTGTGGGAATGACTCCCATCTAGCGTTGAAATTGTGTATTGCACCCAAACGAATAGTGCGCACTGGACCGTCAGCTTTTCAAACACATATTGCAACAACGGTAGCCATCATATATCAAAGAACAGCCCTGTTTAACAAAAACGGATGAAAAAAAAAAAGTTAGACTTAGGCTAATTTAGGCAGTGTTGACTTTTGTCAAGGAGAAAGCTGGCAACTTCAGTTTCAAGATGGCAGACTGTCATGGCTCTCCCCTATTGGATCAACACGCTTATGTATAAATGAATCTAAAACTCTTTGCTTACGAGAATGTATGAGATTATTCGCAGAGGTCATAATAAGCCAATGATAACACAAATGCAGACAATGATTTTGGCCAGTAAACAATTGAAAATGTTACACAGCTAATGTGCACATATGAGCTCCTAGCTCATATGTTTGGTTTAGCTAAAGCTCTTCAACATACAGGCTTAAGTACTGGGACATTACAGGTGAATCTCATTATGTCATGTATAAATCACCGCATTAACATGTAAATTGTGCGCTAATTAATTAAAATTGCTAAATTGCATATATTTGCAATTGCCAAAGCATTGCAGGGATAAAGAACGACGAAACCCCATTACCAGAGAACTTAAGTAGTTAGAGAGAACTTCTTCCCCTGACCTGTTTAAATGTGAACATGTTTTTGTTTAGTCAATTAAATTAAGGAGAAATCTACAGAGACACACAGACAGAGGGCAGTTAAACAAATGCCATCTAAATATATATACGTTTTCTTCTTTGATAGTGTAAGAGAGCGTGGATCCATATACTTTAATCTCAAAATGACTAGAACATGAAAACATTTTTTACCTAAAGTCATGTCTTAAAAGGCCTTGGAATCATATTGCTGGTAGGCGCCTCATCTTAAAACAATTTATTCTACTAGTTTGTGGTTGAGGGAAATGTATCAATACTGTACCTCATACAGACAGACAGTCCTCCTTTAAATGTGAAAGGTACACTGAATATAAGTTGATGTCACCATCAATCACCACTGTATGTTCTGGTGTGGAGTGAGAATTGTAGTGGTAATAATGAGAGCAACAAAATAAAAACACAAAGAGTATCAAATGAATGAAAAAAATAGAAGTGCCCTTTTTCTCACTTGAGCCTCTGCACCCCCACCCAAAAAAAAATAATGTCCCTGTTCAGAAGAACAGCGTATTTTGATTAAAACAATAAATGGAAATGGGGAAATGTAAGAAGCCACTATAAAGTACCTTTGTTAAAATAATAATAGTAATAATAAGTACCAAAGAGGTCAAAATTTGTCAAAAATCACATAGGCTGGCCTCAAGAGAAATGGGGAAACATTTCGTGGGTTGATGAAAGCAAGATTGTTCTTTTTGGGTCCTAGGGCTGGTTTGTCAGACCCCAAACACTGAATTCAAACCACAGTACACTCTGTAGATCCATGCCAGGGATCACAGATTAGTTTTCATGTATCAAAATACTAATAAATTATGCTGCCTTAGGCTGAATAGGAAATGCCCTTGAAATGGGTGTTTAAAAAAGACATTGGGCCTCATTTAATAACCGTGCGTATGCACAGATTTGTGCTTAAATCATGCATAAGCAGATTTGACTCAAAAACCTGTGATTTAGCAATACGTTCATACTTGTTTTTGTTTGTACTCTGCGAACAAATTTTGAAAATCCTCAGTCCATGTGTATGAAAAAATCATCCTGGGCTGGAAAACCAATTCACGGGTGCAAGAAGTTAGTCAGTTGCATGCAACACATATGTGAAGCAATTCTCAGAAATAGTGGCTATACAGCTAAATATTAGTTGAGTGAATGAGAGGAATGCAAAATTTACACACACTATTAGGCAAATTTACAGACACTATTCATTTTAAACAATATTATTTCCCATTTTCTCAAAATATTTGTTTTCTTCTTGCTTTGATTTAGAATGTTATGTGCAGTGTTCCAAATGCAGGTAAATATCTATTATCATTATTTTGAACTTTACTCTTGCTTTTAAATGCACTGCTTTTATTTTGAACACGACTGTATGTATGAAGACACTGCGTTTTACCGGAGGAGTATCATCTGTTACCACACTGGCAAGGACTTGAGACTGTGGCCCTGCTGTCTTCATGTCTTGCTGATTCTGCTGTCGGATCTGAGGAGGAAAAATAAAGTATTTTGCACTTGAACACCAGTATGATGTTCACAGTAAGTAAGGTACCTTGTTTCGTGTCTCGATCACTTCTCGAGGGTTAGTAAAAAGAGGCACAAACTGGTTTGGGTTTTCTATCTTGATTGATGTACTACCAGCTTGTGTCACTTCCTCTGTCTTCATCCACTGACAAAGAGAGACAACAGTTCAGTATTACTTACAAAACCCTCAATTATGTTCTCTTCTCTCATTGCTATTTTATGAGATAAGGGCTTCCAAAGTGTACTCCTCTTGAAGGTGCTTATTTGTTCTGCCATTAGAGGGAGGACTCTGCACTGCAGCAAACCCAACTGAGTCTCGGCGTCCTCTGCATTGCAGAGATACAGTGAGGTGAGATGGAGGTGGTAAACAGAGGGAGAACTAACTCCTCCCATTGGCATGAAACAGACATCCAATTTTCTTTTTCCATCAATTGAACCGCCCATGTTTAACAGCACTTAGCCCTGTCCGGTTGTGTGGAAAATGGAGTGTATCCCAGCTGACCGCGAGACCCCGGAGTGATTACATCCCAATCATTGATAAGGAAACCAGCTTGAGCTACAGTAGGTGTATGAAACTATATAAACCTCTATAGTACCAATCACTGCAACTTAGCAAATTTTCCTGTTATCAGAAAATAAAAATAACCCCAGACCTCAGTCACTATGACAACAAAAAGAAATACATTCCGTATTTTTAAAATAATTTTTAGTCTACTAATTTATTGTTATGAAATTACGTTCATATTATCTGACTTCAGGTGAGAGGTGATAACAAAGCATGTTTTTGGGATTGGGACTTCTTGTGGGAGGAAAATGGCGTACCCAGAAAAGATCCCATGTGAGCAGGGGTAGAAATAAACTCTGCCCAGAGATGATGTAACTAACATTTCAAAACCAGATAAAATGAGACTATGAGGCAGACTACAGGCGAGGTGCACCCCCAACCCCAACACCACTTGACTTGTTTACAGTGGTAATGATTGCTTAGTATTGCTAGTGCCACTATTCAGTTGAAGCTGGATATGCATTCTCTGTGACTATTCATTAAGACTGCACTTTCATAATTACATGCAATTATGAATGGCCATGTTTGAGAATCGCGCTGGTCCACATTGGTGAGGTTGTGGTTTCTTAGTATTGTAATTGATGTTTATTGAGAATCAGAGTCGATCAGAGACGACATGTATTCCAGTACCAGCGCATCCTGTCTTTTACGGTCACTGGCCTTTATCTAGTCAAATCAAACACTATTGGAGAGGTGGAACCACAAAACCATGGCGACGACGACAACAATGCGCCGCACCATTGTATTGTGTAGGGGTAAAAAGAGTACAAAATGAGGAAAAACATGGTGGTCGTGACCGGTGCACGGGAGAGGACATTCATTCAAGAATTGTTTGAGGTATGTTCACATACTTTTAATACAATACGGCCCGCAAGCAGTCAACAAAATGTTATGTATCCTAACAAGCTAGTGCTAGCACTAACGGTTGTATGTAAACATGCCAGCATTCTGTCAAATCATGCTCTAAAGCTTCGGTAAACATTGGTTTGGACACATTAATAAATGTTGACAACGGCTTGCAAGTATGTGACAACAGCAAGTACGGGAGGCGATTTGCATAGTTTATGTCTAGCACACGACCATTGGTCCAAGCATGTAATCAGCCAGTTGAGTGCATTCCCCAAACTAATCACATTTCCAGCACTACAGACTTACAGTGGTGCGCGTGTGTCCAGGACTGGCTTGTTCCTGGCTGACTTTCTGGTAGGTATTGGGTGTGTTGAGCCATCGAGTTCTCTCCTGCTGCTGACGCTGGGTGAAAGGGTGCTGCTTGAGACCCAGAGGAACACCGTCATCATCGAACTGGTGAAAGGCTGTGGTGGTTGCAGGAACCTCTATATCCTTTCGTGTTTGTGACCGTGATCGTTCCAGCAGCAACGGGAAACGGTAGGCATAGCCAGTACGGTAACCCTGGAATACACCAAGTGGCAAGGGCTCACTGATAAATATAGACGATTTCTAACTGCTAGAAACATGTTTCTTTTCATCCAATGTGATACATCCATCCATCCATTTTCTACACCGCTTATCCTCACTAGGGTCGCGGTTATGCTGGAGCCTATCACAGCTAACTGCGGGCAGGACGCGGGGTACACCCTGAACTGGTTGCCAGCCAATCGCAGGGCACACATAAACAAACAATCATTCGCACTCACAGTTAGGGGAAATTTAGAGACTTCAATTAACTATTACTAACTTAATTACGATACATGTTTTTGGGACGTGGGAGAAAACTGGAGTACCTGGAGACAACCCACGCAGGCACGGGGAGAACATGCAAGCTCCACACAGACGAGGCCGGATTTAAACCCTGGTGTGTGTGTGTGTGTGTGTGTGTGTGTGTGTGTGTGTGTATATATATATATATGTATATGTATATATATATATATATATATATATATATATATATATATATGTGTGTGTATATATATGTGTGTATATATGTATATATATGTGTATATATGTATATATATGTGTGTGTATATATGTGTGTATATATGTATATATATGTGTATATATGTATATATATGTATATATATATATATGTATATATATATATATATATGTATATATGTATATATATGTATATATATATATATGTATATATATATATATATGTATATATGTATATATATGTATATATATATATATGTCCGAGACCCAAAAGTGGGTCGCGGACAGGTAGTAAAAAAACTGCATGCATTCCTATTCTCATTTTTCCACGACAGTACAGAGGTCTACCAAGTTCCCACTCGGAACACAGTAGGAAAGCGACAAAAATGTTACTTCCTTGTTCTCTAGCCACTAGGTTACTATACAGGTTAGTTACTTAGAAATACTATACATGTCTGTTCAGAAGCTATTTTCAAACCAAAATTCTTTATTGTTCTTAACCTCTTTGAAGGTGGGTCACGACTTGGCAACAACAGGAAAATGGGGGTCCCAGTGTGACAACAGTTGAGAACCACTGCTCTAAATTGTCCTTTGGTGCGAATTTGAGTGTGAATGATTGATTTTCTATACATGACCTGCAACTGGCTGGCAGCCAGTTCAGTCCAGCACACACGCGATACTACGCTCAGTGTTCTGACTGCAAAAACAATTTCATTAATTGCAAAGTAAAATATATCGACTGATTATTATTATTTTTTTTTAACTCACTCACCAAATTATCTAAAGTTCTCATGAGGGCTTCAAACTCATGTTCTCCAATGCGGCTCTTTTGCATTGGGCCAAAGGTAGATCCAGCCCAGCCCACAGTGCCGGCATGATTGGGTTTATAGGTGGTCCGGTCAAGTAAAATCAGGTTTTGTTCACCGCCAGCACTGCACAATGCTGATACCTGGCACATACAGTAAATTGAATAATCAAATTAAGTAATTTTAAAATGCTGCCATGTTTTAGATTCCATCAAAATGTGTACATTTGAATAACATACAGTATTTGTGTGCGTGCGTGTGTGTGTACCTGGATTTGAGAGGCAGCTTGAATGTGGTAGATTGCGTAGAAGGCCTCCTCCACAGACTCCCCTAGGGCGACTATGCCATGATTTCTAAGCACCAGTACCTTCACATAATTGAAATCCACAATAAGGTTGCATCAAAACAGTTGAGGAATTAGATGTCCGTCCACATGCAATAAGAGGGCATTCTTAAAAGCTCTCATATTGGAGAAGTGGTACATTCACTAATGAGGTATTCATTCTTTGCACCCATGAGGAAAGCACAAGATCACTGCTGAATAAAACACTATATAGTAGGGGTGACCAGTCTTTTGTAGTCGACTAACCTTACAAGTGGGCCCAAGGCTCTTCTGAAGCTCCACACGGTCTTCCTCTGCCTCCATTACGCCGTTGTATTCATAATAGGCCACATCACCAACAAGCAGGGCTTCATGGGACAATGGCAGCAGGCCACATTTCATAGCTGACACCTAAAGACAGAAATTGTTGGAGAATGATCATAATGTTTGATGTCAGACAAATATATAGTGTTGTCAGACAAATCACTATACACTATACATATTATATTATATTGTATTGTATTATATTATATATAAAGTCAATACAATACACCAATACACCGTCAATACAATACAATACAATACAATATATTATATATAAAGTCGGCGGCCGACTGGTTAGAGCGTCAGCCTCACAGCTCTGAGGAGCGGGGTTCAATCCCCGGCCCCGCCTGTGTGGAGTTTGCATGTTCTCCCCGTACCTGCGTGGGTTTTCTCCGGGCACTCCGGTTTCCTCCCACATCCCAAAAACATGCAATAATTGGGGACTCTAAATTGCCCGTAGGTGTGAATGTGAGTGCGAATGTTGTTTGTTTTTATGTGCCCTGCGATTGGCTGGCAACCAGTTCAGGGTGTACCCCGCCTCCTGCCCGATGACAGCTGGGATAGGCTCCAGCACGCCCGCGACCCTAGTGAGGAGAAGCGGCTCAGAAAATGGATGGATGGATATATAAAGTCACTATACTGATTTGCTACATGTATTTTCAACATCATTAAACATGATATTGGACTAAACGGTGCCAGGAGGGATGTCATATTTGATTTAAAACAAGTACAGGAAGTCAACAATTCCCTAATGACATCCCAGGACGACTTACTGCCGCTGTGGCTGGTGTGTGGAGGTGAAGTAGGCAGCGAGCATCCGGTCGGGCTGAATAGATGGCTGAGTGCAGGGTAAACTTCTCTGTGTCCACACCAAGGTTAGTACTGCCCTTCTCCACCATTTCACCCAATATATTCACCTTTACCTGAAAATCACCATTAGTATGCACTTACGTATGTGACAATATCCACTCTGTGAAACAACCATATTTGATACCTGAACGGGGGCATATTAAAGAAAATTGACTTTTTATTTGCTTGTATACAAAGCAAATAAAAATATATAGATGTATAGGTGGGTCTCTGGCGTGCCTCCCCATCCATCAAGTGTGAAATTACATACAGTACTAAGCAATTCTTGTTAGCTGCCTGCTTCTGAAAATGTAAGTGAATTGCAATTAATATTGCCAAATTCAGTTAATTTACACAATACCGCACGCACACACATATTAACAACGATAATCCAACACAAGACTTGACAGCTAGGCTGAGCAAAGATCCAGCATTTTCAAGCAACGCCGGATTCTGGCTGCCAAACTACATAGAAGCACAATCATGTCAAACCCAAAAGCTGAGCAGCACTGGAGTGTTAGCTCAGATAAGCGTTGGCTAATCATATTATCAGCCTTAGCTTCTGATCATTGCCCCATTCGAATGTTCAGTAAAGCTGTTGACGTGGGGGTAGATAGTATTTGGGTTTGGCGATGTGCCTCATTCTGGTCAAAGGAGACTCATCTCTCTCATCGACTAACAGTTAAGAGTTGGATGAAGGGAGCTATGGTGTATTTTGATTGGAGATTTTGCCTGGTTATTTATGATTGTATTATTATTTTGTTATATCTGTATATGTTTTGTTTTATGTACAGTTTGTGTACATCATACATTTCTTTTTTTGTATGTGTATGACACTCTTCTGTCTGCAGCCAGGTTGGCATTACAAAAGAGATTTTGTTCTCAATGCCTTGCTTTTCCTCTGTGCTTGACCCCCTGGGTATAAATCAAGCCAGCCCCAAAAATGAAAAACATTACCACCCATGTTGTTGTGGCTGACACCAATAGTCCTAGTGGGGTGCCAACTATGGCCTCTCTGACAAAACCAATGGCTCCAAGCTGCCCATCCCCCACTAAAATTGGTCGAGAACCACCACTGGATAGGACCCTCCCCCATGAAAACAAGTTAATTTGAGACTAGATAAATAGGGTGAAAAGTGTCAGATAATTCTTGATCTTTGGGGATATTTTGATGAAAGAATGTTATTGAAACACCTGGTAACTACTTTTAATTTGGCATGTCTGCTTTAAACTTGAACCATACATTTTTTTCCTGTCCCATGCTTCAGAAAAGAAAGGAAACAAAGCATGAGTTGAAATTTAATATAATGAAAGGACAGTATATATTTGTGATCTAGAATTAATAAGAGCAATTATTCAAAAGTCATTGAAAATGATCTAAATAAATGGAGTCTTGTAGCATTTTTTTTTTTTTTTTTTTTAAATTTCAAAGTATTTCAATGAGTGCCCTTTAAAGGGTCGAACAACTAAATAGATATTTGTAATGTATTCTATGAAGAATGCATGGGTCTTGAAATACTACTAACCAGGCTTGATCCAGTAACCTCGCTGTAGGTCAGTCCATCTGGTAGCACCAAGAAGTGTTCCTGTTCTTTGCTTAGGCGCAACTGTAATAAAAAAAGACAAACACATATCACAAATGATATCAATGAAATTGGAGTCATAACAAACCACTGCAAACAGCAGTGTTTAAACTTAATTACAAAAACAAACAAACAGTAAGACAGGTGTGACTGATCTGGGCCCAGCCATAGAGGTCAAAAAGACGATGGACACTGGCAATCTTGCAGCGCATCAGTCGTTCCCCTTTCACCATGCTGCCAGGATCGCAGCCTTGGAGGTCATTAATGGGCGTTACCATCATCATGTCTGTAAGATGGACAAACACAAAAATTCTGACAATGAGATAGTGTCGGACACAAAGCTACGTCAGGAAATATTGTGACTTTAGGTCAAAATCTGTACCCCATCCCCCCCCCACCCAAAAAAAAAAACCTTCACAAATGTGTCCTCTACAGAATAAGCCACTTTTCTTCAATAATTATGGATTAGATAAAGAATACAAAAATAGAAGAATGGGACTGGCACTGATAAACACTGGCTGGTTATTACCTAAAGCTATTTGAGCAAAACGTGTATGCACTCTGACAAGAACGAGCATTCAGATTGTTAACAGCAACCTCTTTATGTAAAGTCATCAAAAATAAAGTAGCAACATGACAAGCGTCCGCCATCTTTGTGGAATTTTCTAAAAACAACAACAACAACATGGAATGAGAACTTCAAACGCCTGTAAAATCCTTCATAAGAAATAAATTCATGAAAGAACAATTGATGACTAAAGTACATGACCTATTCTATTGTTCACACTGCTCTTGTAATTAATAATTTTAAATGTGGGTAATTTGAGTCGGTTTTTTTTAGGGCGAGTAGCGACACAAATGTCACAGTAATTTTTAAGGGGTCAGCTATGAGAACACTTTGGAATTTCAGCCGGTATGAGCTGAAATTAACGGTGGATATTTCTCACTGAAACTTGTCAGCTAATGAGGGGAGGGGTTCATCGAGTAGCAAAGCAAAGCAAATTTATTTATATACCGCATTTCATACACAAGGTAACTCAATGTGCATTACAGGATTAAAATCATTTAAAAACAAACAAAACAACATCTTATAAACATTTAACACAAAGAGAAAAAAATGAGAGTATAATTAAAACAGTGTGCAGTGCAAGAAAGATCATTTAAAAGTGGAAATGCGCTAAAAAGCATGAGAAAAAAAAAAAAAAAAAAAAAAAAAAGTTTAACCTTGACTTAAAAACATTCACACTTGGGGCTGACGTCACTTGTGTTGGCAACTTTTTTTTTTCCCCTTAAATTATTGCCGTGATTTATTTTCTGTACCTCCGTCATGTTTATTTGTCTCTTCCACTAACAAAGCACTAAATCATCTTTTAAATACAGAAAATAACATACGCAGTCACATGCACCCCTTTTCCTCGCAGTCCCTAATGAAATGACCAGCGACCAGCTTGCTACTTGAAGTACCAAGAAAGATGGACAAAAACAAGAGAATGAACCAAGATTTGCAGCAAAATAATCAATAAATGTGAATATTTTCCCAAAAGTAGTTGAAATTATGTGCACCCAAAAAATGGTAACAAAAAAAATAATAATAATGTTTTAATTGTCTTTATTCATAGGATATAAGGCCATGGATATACTGGTCCGGCCCACTTGAGATCAAATTCGGGTGCATGTGGCCAGCGAACTAAAATGAGTTAGACACCCCTGATTTATAATGACTATTTCCCAAGATATTGTTGTCAAGGTTACAAAGGACAGGACTAGCTAATTCTACTGGATGCAAGGCATCCAGTAGAATTAACTGTGTAGCACCAAACTTCATAGTTGCATCAGCCAAATCCATCCAGTCGTTCCTGAGAAAGCGTTACTAGTGATGAAATCACATAATTCTATTACAAAGCTGCTGTTACCATGGAAACCAAAGCTGACATTTTCAGATGTTCTATATTTTTAAAAGTACATTATCTGTTCATATATTATGACCACATTTGAATAGCTTAGCTTCATTTTTTTCCTTTTGCAATAAATACAGACCATCCATTTTAAAAAGGATGGCATTTTGACAAACGTTTTGTCAATTTGTGCTAATTAGGGCTTTAAAATTATAAACTTGATAAGAAACAAGTTAAAAATCAAATTTAGCATGGCCACACATGCAATCGGTACAAGTTGAAAAATAATGAAGCTATACTGTTTTACTCTAATTTGAAGGCATTTTTTGACCAGATTTTCTCCAGGCAACATCACACAAAAGTGCACCATGTAGAATGGATGGTGGATCTGTAGGCCTTTTCTGCTGGAACAGTTTTGCTGTGCAGCAGGGGAGTTTGAAATACTCCCTCTGCTTATTTTTTAATTATTCTGATTGTTTATTGAAAATGCAGCTGGACAGAAAAAGGGGTTTTGGGGACTGAACGGACAAGCGGAGCAGGGGTGCGAACCACAGCAGAACAATAGTTAGTCTAGATATTTGACCACAAGTAGCGTTACAACAGTCACATTGTGTTCTTATTTGCGGATGGGAGGGTGAGACCTGGTGAGGTCATGCAACAACTAACCAATAGAACAAGATGAGAGAGGACAGAATAGAGCAGGACAGGATAGGGCTGGACAGGACAGGATGTGGGAAATGAGCAAGGCAGTCCTACTAATGAGTGGTGCGGTGGGATGCTTTTCATAGTGTCTAAACGCCTGTAAGAGCCTGTGAGTTGGTATCTTAATAAAATGTGTGTTATTTTTAGTGGTCCCAGCATATAAACGTCTATAGCGTGTCAATGGAACTTACTGTATGAGAGAACAGATCATTTAGAGTTGAGTATTGAGTACCTGCTATTAAATGGTTCAAAATCAATCCACCCCTATTAGGTGGTTCTGTCTTTGGCTGTTGTTGGTAGGTAATAGGGCAAAACAATTGATCCAGGACATCAACAATTGGGCCAATTTTAGTGTAGGCTCTATGCACTTCATCATTTAAACATACTAGATGGGGAGACTGGTAGGGTTGCAGGTGAGCCATGCAAGGCCATGTAGTCAGCCAATTGCCTGAGTGCCCAGAGGTTTGATGAGCTGCCACCCTTCTTCATCTGTTCCTGGATTAGAGCATCCAGCTCCTCCTTGAATGACTGCGCACACACACACACACACACACACACACACACACACAAAACATGTTCATAGGGGAAGAAAAAAAATTTTTTTACTCAATTACATGTACGACTTCAAAATGCCTTACAATTACAAATGAAGCAACATCAGTTTGAAAACAATCTTGATCTGCAGTTTTACTTCAGAATTTTGAGAATTGTGTAGCATGTAGTCATTCTACATGCACACCGTATACAGTGCTCACTGAGAATATAATAGTGCAGCATCAGCAAAAAAAAAAGTGATATTTGAGAACAAATAGATTCTCTGACAGAGTTATGACCTCATCATTTTATCCCTCTGTTGACAAGCCCAGAAGGGTCAAGGCTCTAGCGTGCTAGAGAGCTAGTGTTGGTGAAGCCAAGTTTTCCGACGGCTCGCATGTAGCTTTCCAATTACAGAAAGTTGAAGGGCATAAATTGAATTACTTCCAAAGCCTAATGCCACAGCGACGATGTGGGACCATTTTGGATTCAAGGCATTCACACCTCCGGGCAATTTAGAGTCCCCAATTAATGCATGTTTTTGGGATGTGGGAGGAAACCGGAGTGCCCGGAGAAAACCCACCCAGGCACGGGGAGAACGTGCAAACTCCACACAGGCGGGGCAGGGATTTGAACGCCGGTCCCCAGAACTGTGAGGCAGATGTGCTAACCAGTTAACTACCGTGCCAGCTATTTATCTAGTATCCAAGATATTTTATTGTTCTACATTTCAATGCCAAGGTTTAATATTCTTGAGAATGAAAGTTATTTGCTCTTAAAAAGGATGTACTTTAATTATTATGCTCTAATATCATTGTATCCATGTCATTAAAAAAAAACATCAAGGATACTATCATTTATTGTGATAGATTTATGGTGTCTGGGATTAATATATCCATCCTAAAAAAGTTTTATCATAACATGCGTAGGTGAGTGGCCTAGGCCCATCAGATTTCGAGTAGAAATAGCAACAGATGATAAGATGAAAAGAACTAATGACATCTTTGTGAAGAATGTTAAAGCCTAATTCGTTCAAAGGTCATAACCAAGCTCTGACATGGAGCAAGGATGTGGTCGAAAATTTGGCTGTGCCTAACTTTGGTGCTGGTGTACCCAAGAAATGGGCGCACCACCGCAACTAAAGCAAAAAGGAGCCCTGAGGGTTCATGCTTATATGTTTTTATGCTGTATATGTGTAGAGCAGACTGATCTCACCGGACTCTGAAGAAGGCTGGAAATGTGTTTCTTAAACTGTGGTCCTGAGCCAGGTGTTGAATGCTGAGGAGACTGGAGGACCTCAGGGACCCCATTACTCGGGCTCCGCTGCACTGGGGTTTCCATTGGGGACGGAGACTTGCTCATCTTCCACAGTCGGTGTCAAAACCACGTCTTGGTTGAGTACAACTGTCGAACATATACAGTAATCAGAAACGATGACATTCATACAGTACGCACGAGACTACAGGTGTTCAATACATCTGTCCAATACCTGAGTTGCAGTCTATCCCAGCTGATTCGGATGAATGGTGTGGCACACCCTAAACTGATACCTGTCAAGCATTCACCCATGCAGGCAATTTACAGTGTTTATTTGATCTATCATACTGTACAAGGTTTTGAACTGTGGCAGGAAGCCGGAGTACCCTGAGAGATTGTTAGATATATTGTAGAAGTTATCATTTATTTGCTTAGCTTGCATTAGTATTATGGACAATGTTTAGAAAGAAAGATGTCTCGCCTTCAAGAAGATGACTCAGCAGGAATCATCTGAGAGAAGGACGTGGCCGGGACGTGGCAGGTGCCATGTTTTCACCTTGAAACCCTACCCTTAGTGTGTTGTGTCTTGTAGCTTAGTACGTTATGTCTTGTAAACTTAGAAACCTCCCTATTTTCAAATAAATGCAGGAGCGACGGGAGAGATTGTTTAGAGCGTGTTGAGAGGCTGTAACCTGAACAATCTCACATGCGCCCTCCTCATGAGTAAAATGACCAACGTCTTCATTCCTTTTGTGTTTATTCATTATAATGTTTGGTGAGATAAATCCAACAGAGATGAAAACTGCACACAGATCTGAAAGAGTGACATAAGCGTGGAGGGAAGAAATGAGGAGCTTCAGTTGGTTCTGATCTGCACAGCTAAGGGAGGGAGTGCTGAGAGCTTATACTCCGACTGTAGTAGCCCTGTGGGTTATGGTTAAGACCTAATCTGACACACAAAAAGTGTTTACATTTGACACCATTTACATTTGACCTCACTTTTGACTTTAAGTGAGCTTTTTATCCCGTACATTAAGGTTCAATTCTTATTAATAAAGTCATTTGTGTTACCTTTCAAAAGCTATCTATCCTACCAAAAGGAGACCGTATAGCACTGGCGGAAGGGAACATTCAGCACAGGTGGTATTAGCTCACAGGCAAGACAGCAACTTGGTAATAGTAAAAAGAAACAGGTGTTACCTAAATGATCTTTAGAAAAGAGCCGAGGCCTCTTACTATTTACTTACACACTCTCACACATGCATGCGCGCACACACACACACACAGACACAATGCTGCAGGGAGCAGATAGGGCCCACATTCACCCCACACCCACCCACACTGACTTATTTACAGTACTTGCATCACGTAGATACAATATTGGTCGCATTGCAGCAGTAACAGTCAAACATGTTGGTAGGGGCACTGGTTTTAAGTGACGAAGAGCATACTACATAACCATATAAAATTGTCTTGACATGGATCTACTAATAACACGCAATTGTAGGTCAATTAGAGTAAGTTTCCCAGAAATCCATTATGGTGCGCATGCATGTGATATATTGGACTGTAGAGTAAATGTGCCTACTTACAGTGGCTTTGGGAGCACAAACATCCATTGTAATAATTACCTTTATTGATTTTACTTGGCTCCACTTTCATTAGGCTAGAACCACAATGGACATCCTTATCGTTAACTGAACACTGTATTGTGTTTCCCACATTGTAGGCTACTTAAAATAATAACTCAGTCATCATAGCAGGCGAAACTCATTCATTCATTCATTTTCCATACCGCTTCTCCTCACTAGGGTCGCGGGCATGCTGGAGCCTATCCCAGCTATCTTCAGGCGAGAGGTGGGGTACACCCTGAACTGGTCGCCAGCCAATCACAAGGCACATATAAACAAACAACCATTCGCACTCACATTCATACCTACGGGCAATTCAGAGTCCTCAATTAACCTACCGCTACGGCAAATTTCGTTTTCAACTAACCTAGCATGCATGTTTTGGGGGTGTGGGAGGAAACCGGAGTACCCAGAGAAAAGGCACGGGGAAAACATGCAACCTCCACACAGACGAGGCTGGATTTGAACTCTGGTCCACAGAACTGTGAGGCAGATGCGCTAACCAGTCGTCCACCATGCCGCCTAGCAGGGGAAACTGAGCAAGAAAATTTTAAAAATCTTGTTTTATTACACTGTCTGGGGGAAAAAACATTTAGATCTGGATTGATAAGAGTAATAAACCCCACTTGATCAGTCTGCATAAAAAAATTAATTATGAAGCTATAAAACCTACCATATTTTACAGTGCACCTATGTTGGAATTTGTTTCCAGTCATACAGGTGTGAGGTCAGAGGTCACCGATGTCAAACAAAAAGGCCTAGCTCACAATCGCTGATCTTGTTCATCCCATTGATGGTTTATGGGGTTGAGGTCATGGCTCTGTGGGGGCCAGTCAGGGTTCTCCCCCACCAAATTCATCCAACCATACTTTTGCTGTTCATATTTTGTGCGTTGGTGCATGGTCATTCTGAAACAGGAAACGGGCCTTCACTAGCAGCGGGGTAATATGGTAAAATGGTAGGGCAAACAGCGGCACGGTTAGTACATCTGCCTCACAGCTCTGAGGACCCGGGTTCAAATTTGTGTCAACTTGCATGATTCTTGCTCAAAGCTGTCCCACATTTTCACATCGCATTATGTAATAAAGTTGAGATACTGTTACAAAAACCTTTTTCACAATAACTAGAACAATAATTCAACAAACTAATATCCTTTACTTCTGATTTGAAAACCAGGTCTCCATGATTTTGTTGTGTCTATATATATATATATATATATATATATATATATATATATATAAAAAATACTATGATCAGGTGATGGAACATTTATACGCTTTCACGGTCATAATGGCCCTCTGAGGGAAACCGTACCAACAATGTGGCGCACGAGAAAAGTGAGTTTGACACCCCTGCTGTCGGCTTAATTATTATTACATTACTCATGAAGGAAACTGCGAGCGACATCCTAGACAGACTTCATCCATCTTCCGTGCCGCTTATCATCATTAGGTCGTCTGTGTGCTGGAGGCTATCCGTATATACTGCACATACAATCTTACAGCCGCTGGTTCGAGAGTTAACACAGTATTTATCAACGATGTTCCAATGTGTGTGTGTGTGTGTGTGTGGGGGGGGGGGGGGGACGACGACGACGACGAGATTTACAAAACACCTTTCATACGCAAACATTCCCTTGAGGCCGCACGTTGCATCGCTGCCTAGCGACACTCGCGCGACGCAGCATCAGCATCAGCAGAGCCCATGACGCACTAATGGACTCCCGCAATATGTGGAGGCCGACAGCCACGACACAGTACTTGTACCCGAGACGGCCAGTTAAAAACAACCATCAGGTTGTTCGCCTTGTGTTGTCAGGGGGGGCAATCATAAAGCTGACAAATACAGGACAAGCACGAGCATGCGAATGGGTCGGACGACATATTTAGAGTCGAAATATGATTGTAAGGATACAGCTAAACAACATCGGGCCTGCAGCCAATAGAATATTTGATGTGAGCGACAAAATAAGGCACTATGCAGCAAAAAAAAAGAAGCTTAGACTGCTTTTCTAAAAGGTGTGTTTCGCATTTTTGGTTCAGCTTCTATCAGCAGCGAAACGCACACATGCCGCCTCATGCAGGCGTCGGGGTGCATAGGCAGTACAACGCCCGACAACACAGATATTGAAGGCTAGAAAATGATTCGAAGGTAGTGGACTGACCTCAGCGCCTCCCCGGAACGTACCCGCAATGTGGCCGCACAACAACCGCGGCCGTGCCGCCGCCGTCAAAGCAGGCAGATTCGTTGAGCTGCAAATGTGTTTTGAGACAGCCACGTTCCTTTGTCAGAGTGTATGATGGCAAGTCAGCGGACCATGATGCTTTTCATTGCCGGCTCCCTTCTGGACCAGCCCACTGCCACGCCTGTTCAGTCTGACATTGTCACACGCGCGGCGACACCCACTTTCAGAATATGCAGGTTTTACTATGCCCGTGAAGCCTACTTGGATGTCCAGCGTCATGTATAAAAAGGTTGCGCAAATTCACTACATTACGGCCCGATTAAGTGGAAACGTGTCAGTCAGACGCCACCTTCTGTTGGGGTGAAGAACTTTCAAGTTATCATATAGTGGATACGATGCAAAGTTGATTTGAAAATTAATCCGAAAAAATATATATATATTTTTTAAGTCAGTATATCAACATTTTAATGGTTATTTTAACGTCTTTGTCGTTTTGAAAGCTTTGGGCACTGGAATGGTGTAGATAAAGAGCTGTGTAACATCCAGGTCCATTTTGGATGTTTCACAACAGTTCTTTTTCTTTGTTTATGTTTAGCTGCAGAATGGTGGATTTGCATGCCTTTTTAAGATTAAACTTTTTTTTTTCTATGCAACATGGGAGTTTTAAATTAGGGGTATCCTGAGCCAATCTTTGGGATCAGAAAGCAGGCTGATGTCTGAAAAAAAAAAAAATGAGCAGCAGCTCCGGCCTGCCACCGGAGCTGCTGAGACAGTTCTACACAGCGGTCATCGAATCAGTCCTGTGTTCTTCCATCACAGTCTGGTTTGGTGCTGCTACAAAAAAGGACAAACTCCGACTGCAACGGACAATCAAAACTGCTGAAAGGATTGTCGGTACCCCCCTACCCACCATTGAGGACTTGCACGCTGCCAGAACTAAGACAAGGGCGTGCAAAATCCTCTCGGACCGTCTGCACCCCGGTCACCAGCTCCTTCCCTCGGGTAGGCGCTACCGATCAACGCAAACTAGAACTAGTAGACATTCCAACAGCTTCTTCCCTCTTGCGATCAACTTCTTAAACACCTAACCTATAATTCCATTACAATAAGCTGGCAATTTTTTGACTTGAGTTCGTTGTCACATTTCTGTGGGGCCAATTATGCATTACTCGTGCACTCACTGTAGTTTTCTCGCCATGCTGCACTATTTGCATATTCTGGCCACTCATGCCAGAGTAGCATCTGCTCCATTTGCACACCGATTGAGGAGTATCTGTAACATTTGCACAACCATCATTATCCCAGATGATCGCACTACTCGTCACTTTAAACTGCATACACTCCTTGAAGTCTCAGCGCCCTTTGCACAATGGTCATTGCACCGGTCTACTGCAATATTAGTCATTCGAACTGCTCTAAGTGCTAGAGGACTCTGCATCTTTTTGCACAATTGTTTTTTGTCAATGTCTTTATGTCTCCAAAGTGTTCTGTAAATTGACTGTCTGTTGTACTAGAGCGGCTCCAACTACCGGAGACAAATTCCTTGTGTGTTTTGGACATACTTGGCAAATAAAGATAATTCTGAAATACACAGCCTTCTTGTCTTTTTTATTTAAATTAAAAACCATTTTTAAACATTCGGTAGCTCAAAGCTGGCATACGATGAATGTAAAACACCACTGACGAGGTAATGAAAATTAGCGTTGAACTCGCGGCACTTACAGTGCAGTGCAGCTTTTTTTGCAGTTTCTCCACTGTTTAAGTTCAAACACTTAACAGACAAAAGATAACCCAAGTAAACATAAAATGCATTTTTTTAAATGGCAATTTTGTTTGAGGGAAAAAAAAATTCAATATAACTGGCCCTGTGTGAAAAGGTAATTGCCCCAATTCTGAATCAACTATAGCTAATCACATATTTTGGAAAAGCGTAGAACATTTCCACTAAATCACACCCAAGACTGATTACCTCCAGACCTGTTCAATCAAGAAATTACTTAAAACATAAGTCAGCCAAAAGACCTAAAAAAGCTGCAACAAAATGCCACGTGTCGTGTCATGCATTAAAATCGGAGAGGCTTCATGAAATTTGTGACCCACAGCCTTCCTGGTGACCCAGCCCAACCAACAAGCGTAATAAAAGGTTGCAAACTTGTAACATACGCTAGTGATACCCAAACAAGGTGCTGTGGGGGGAGGAAAAAAAAAAAAAAACAATTTCAAATAACAGAAAATTCACAAGTTTGTCCTGCATGAGTTGTAATCAAACAAATTAAATTGACTCTCAGGAACAATATTGAACAGTTGGGGGGAATATAAAAAGATTTTGAAAATTTATTTCAAGTGAAATAATATTCCAGTTGGTTTAATGTTTTTATTTTTTTACATTTGTCAAGTAACTGGACACCACAGAAATGACTTGAAAATTAGAAACTGTAAAGAAAAATCATTTAACTTAATCCACAAAAGCTTAAAGTAATTTCTTACCCATTTACAGTAACTTGCACATGGTACAGCAAGTGCTAAACATTCTATAGACCTACAGGCTCACTGTCAAATGAATTCATGTACATTATAAATGTTGCTTAGAAAACAAATAAATTTTATAGTAACTACCAATGTCAAACAATTCAACTTGCAAAAGTAAAAGATAAAACCGCACCTTCCTGAAAATGTTTCTTCATAGTAACGACCCCTGAGGAGAGAAAAAAAGATGAATTGACATCGTTTCCAATAAAACCACCACATTCAATTGCCTTTTGATTAAAAAAAATTACCATGTACTGTACTTCATTGAGATTTAAATTACTCGTTTTGTTGGTTGATTGCTTAGTCTACGTTTGGAGAAAATATGATTGTGAATGTGGTTTGAATAATTTGGCGTGCAACCATCTTCGACGCCATCAACGCTACACGAGTATCGCCGAATGAAACCGTAGTGAAATACTTTACCACAAGAGGGCACTATAATGCTTAAATTCACTTTTACCTGTCAGTTCACTTTGGGGAGGAAAACATGCAATTAAAATACAACACTTAAACAAACAGGGCTGTTATCTTGTAATGTTTCTTAATGCAGCATGGAAAGCATAGGCCTCATTAAGCATTTGCCAAATGTATGCTGCTTGACATCAGGGTTTACACAGCATATGTAATTAACTTCCCTAACAAATACTTCTTTAGTGGGTGGGATCCTGAATGTATTAAGTATGTGGTGCAATTTGTAGAGAAGGATTATAGTCTCAGTCAGCCGGCATTTTAATATTGCTGCCAGTTTGCGATACACAAACCTGACAGGTTTTGGGCAATATGAGTCAAACATCACAGCATGGTAGAGCTACACAGTAGGCTGGAAAAAGAACGCCTGAGCTATAATAAGCATTTGTCCCTAAAGTACCAGAATGTACGCACTCCAAGGTCAGCCTTTGTCAAAAAAAGTACACAAACATTTGTTGAAACATTGAAATACTGCAAATGGCTGTGTGGCGCTGCCTCAATTGCAACCTCTTCACCTTCCATCATCAAATTGACAAGACAAAGAACTTGGCAGTTTGTTGAAAGTCAGGTCAGAATCTATCGGAACACTATCCATTCAGTCATTAAATCAATTACTAAAACTGAAGAGCGTATCCAGAGTGAAGGCTTACGTGTGTCAAGCAGACCAGGAGATGCTCATCCATGCTTTTATCTCAAGTAGACTTGACTACTCTAATGGTCTTCTGACTGGACTCCCTAAAAAGAGCATTAAACAGCTGCAGCTCGGTTTCTGACCAGAACTAAGAGGTCAGAGCAGATTACTTCAATTCTAAAGTCTATACACTGACTTCTAGTCACCTTTAGAATAGATTTTAAAGTTCTGCTCCAGGGCTATAAATCGCTAAACAGTTTAGGTCCTGAATACATGAATGAAATGCTAATTGGATATAAACCCAGTAGGGCTCTAGCAAAGAATTGCAACTGACGCCAGCCCAACAAAATGTTTAACGGTCTACACTATTAAATTTCAACTGTAAATGTACCACAAACTGATCCAAAAACAGTTTTGTAATTTAAAAATCTTAAATCACCCTTAAAAGTAAATTACTTTCAGATTTGATTTTGGACGAAATAAAAATGCACCTGAAGTCTGTGTACACTCAAAAGACACCACTCAAGACTACACAGAGTTCCTGAAGGCTCTGCATGTTGTTGGGCTGTCCTGGTTGACACGCCTCTGCAACATCACACAGACATCGGGGACAGTGCCTCTGGATTGGCAGACCGGGGTGCTGGTCCCTCATTTTAAGAAGGGAGACCGGAGGGTGTGTTTCAAAGGGGGGAAAAAAAAAAATAAAAAAAAATAAAATACTCCTCAGCCTCCCTGGTACAGCCTATTCAGGGGTTCTGAGAAGAGGGTCTATAAGGAAGTCTAATCTCAGACTCAGGAGGATCAGTGTGGTTTTCATCCGAGCTGTAAAACAGTGGACCTGTTCTACTCCTTCGGCAGGGCCCTCGACGATGCATGGGAGTTCACCCAACGAGTCTATGTTTTTTGTGGATGTGGAGAAGGCGGTTGACCGGTGTACCGGACCCCCAGATTTGGGCTGTTTGGTCTCTGTACGACTGGTGTCACAGTTTGGACCACATTGCCAGCTGTAAGTCTGAGTAGTTTCGAGTGAGGGTTGGACTCCGCCAAGGTTGCCCTTTGTCACAGATTATTTTCATCTTTATGGACAGAATTTTTAGGCACAGCCGAGCCGTTTAGTGGGTCAGGTTTGGTGACCACAGTATTACAGCTCTGCTTTTTGCAATTATGTGGTTCCGTTGGCTTCATCAAACCTTTCAACTTTCACGTAGCAGTTCGCAGTAGCGTGTGACGCAGTTGGGATAAGAATCAGCACCAACTCTGAGACCAAAGTATTCAGTCAGAAAAGAGTGGAGTGCCCTCTCCTGGTTGGGAATGAGAGTTGAAGAGTTCAAGTATCTCAGATTAGGGGATGTCAATCATTAGTCTGTGGGCCTGTGAAGACCTTTTGAGTCTCTTGTAGTTACGGGCTATACAACTAACCGTGACCATCTGCTGTATCAGACAAACCCTACCCCCGCTAAGTAACCTACCCGCTTGGTGTCCCATTATTTGAACCACCGTTGACAGCATGTATAAAATACTTTTTCATACTACTAATTCTATGTCAGGAGAACAAACATGGACAACACACGAGTTACCGAAGATTGGTCAGGCATTACTTGAATGATGAACTGGTATGCCGGCATCGCACAATGTTGTAAAACCAGTCTGGTCATATCTCCATCTTCTGTTCCTGATTCAGAGGGTAAGGTGAAGCCATCTTCAGTGTGGTCCTCCGACATATTCAGAAACTGTCATGGAAAACGCGTATAAAAATAAATTCCTTGTCTATGCAAGTTTATACATTTGAATGTGTAAACATGACAGTAGTTTTGTCAAAAACCCACTGTTAAGCAATCTTGCCACTCTAAGCTCCAAATACCATCACACCAAGTACCGTTATAGCAAGCATCTGAACCGCTACCACTGAGATAAAAAAGGAATACACTCGTTTTGATTAAAGTTGCCTTTTCCTCACCTTACCGGTGAAACAATGACCGAAAACACCAAATGAAATAACATGCTGAAAGGCTGACGGCCTGGTTGTGAGACAATGTGTCAAGACGCCATCTAACAGCCATTGTGATTTGAAAATCTTCATTTTGTCAGAGGACATACCAACCATGCAGAGTACCTGCGGACCACCTGGTTACAAATTTAATTTCAATAAAATTCTGAACGCTTATAGAAATCAGTTTAAAACAGAAAAGTAAAGTAGAGACTTACGTCATCCACTCTCCAAAGATCACTGTCAAAGGCTTCAGTCTGACCATAGGCAATAGCATTCTTCAGGAAGTCTGTCTCACTGCCCTCAGTCTAATGAGCACAAAGCAACAATACTTGAGCTACTCAACAATTAACTATAACCGAGTGTAAAAGTATAGATGACATACAGTGTCCGTGTCTTGCAAAACTGCAAGTAGTAATCGAATGTACTCTGTTGCAGCTTTAAGTGTGTCTACTTTACTGGGCTTGCGGTCTGGTCGCATCAGAGGTACCATTCGCTTCAAGCGCGAGAACATTGTGTTAAGGTTCCGTATCTGCAAATTGAAATCACAGTAAATGATCTGAATGAGATTTAGCTCCATCTTTCAGTTGCAACCACAAATCAATTCTCAATTTAGTTTGTCATTAACCCTGATAGAACAATAGTGCATTGTACAGAAACAATATACCATGGGTGTCAATTTTTTTTTTTTTTTGTCAAGGGCCACATTGGAAGTTACCCTCAGAGAGCCAATATGATTGAAGTAGTGTTGCACCAAGTTCATAGTGTCTTAAAGGACAGTACCCAAAAATCCAACAGTCAACCAATGACTTCCTGTCTTCCGGGAAGTTGTGTGGGCAAAGAGAATGAAATGGTTTCAAACTGCCGACTCGCTCCTTCCTCCTGCGGACACGTTATCACGCGTGTTCAAAGACAGTGTATTCTCCTGTGCCGTTAGGGAAACTCTGCATTCGATGCACACGAGGGTTAGGGTTACCAGCAGGAGATCAATAGAATCGATCGCATGAGATGAAGTAGCACAGGTGTGCGCCGCATGGTAGCCCAGCTTGGAGCACTCAGACCCGACAACACTCGCCATCGACGACCATTCAAAAAAAAAATCAGGGCATTCGAAAGGAATAAAAACAGACCCAAATGCAAAACCCCTTATTCAAGTGGAGCAAAAAGGTGTTTTTTTTTTGTTTGTTTTTTTAAGTGTCATGGCTCCTTATACAATGAATAACAGCACTGCGTGCACAATGTGAGAAACAGAATTCAGTCAAACGCAAGAATATTGCACACCAAAATCTTGAAATTCACAGTACATGAATATTGTTTATTTTTAATGCCAGGTGCAACACACACAACTTATCCTGATCAGGTTCACAGGACGCTGGAGCCTATGCCAGTTGACTTTGAGCGAAAGGCGGACTACACCCTAAACTGGTCGCCAGTTAGTTGCAGGACACACACACACATTCCCAAATATTTTCATATCATCTAAGTTTATTCAAAAGGTTAAACTTTCATAGATTCAGAGCCCACAAGTATTTGTTTATTTTTACATAAATGTGGGCTTCCAGCTCATAAAACCACCAAAAGAGTAATACAAAATATATATATAGAGAGAGTCAAATGTTTTAAACTGAGTGCAACACTATGCCCATGCCATCACAGTGCTTGACTGGCCAGCCAACTCGCCAGATCTATACCCCATTGAGAATCTATGAGGTATTATAAACAGTAAAATGAGGGTCAGACCCAAAAACGAAGAACTGACAGCAAACATCAAGGAAATCTGGGCTCCATAACGTCCAGGCAATGCCACAGGCTGATTGCCTCAAGAGCCAGTTATTAAGGCAATCCCTCCCAACCAAGTATTGAAGATTAACATATTTTGAAAGTATCATATTTTGATTGATTTAATGTGACCCTAAATTCTCTATTTTGCTACAAAAACTGAGAAGTAAATATTTATTCAGTGGTCCAGTTTTTTTTAATTCCTGATGAGGAAGCCCAAATGATATACAAATAAACAATCGAAATTGTTGGTCCTGAATTCATAAATCATGAAAGTTTAACTTTTTGAATGGAATTATCAAAATAAACTTTTCCATGATATTACATTTTTTTGGAAAGGGTCTTGTACACACACGCACACTAGCTATTCTACCCAATGCTAGCTTTTAAGTGCTTTGACTTAAAGTTGTTGCTGTATAGTGATTTAACAGCTATCAAATTAGCGTTTCCTCACTCACCCGAAGCCGCTCCTTGGCATTGACTTGTTCTCTTTTCCTCACACTTTCGTTAAAGTCCTCAGCAACTACATAGAAGCCGTCGTTGACTCGTTTGAATTTCTCAATGTTGCTGTACGCCGGCAGGGCAGATTCACCCGTCAGTCGCTTCAAAATGTCACTCATTAACTCCTGCTTGGGTACTTTCATTTTATCGAGTGACGTCTAATTGCGGTCATGCGAAGTTCCCGGTGGTCGTTGATTAAATGTCACAGCCTCAGGCCGAGACAGCAGCTGCTGTACTGCACATTGGTAATCAGACGGTGGTCCACACCTGCGGATAAATGCCGCCAAGCCCAAATACGGTTCGGTCGTTTCCGGTTTTGAAAAAAGAAAATCATGCGTCATGCGTAGCTCGATTTGACACGCCCCTTTTGAGCTGCGTACCTACGGCGACCCTAAACTCGGAGGGTCAAAAGTCGTCATCGCAATCCATGTGTGGACGCCAAAAAAAAAAAAAAAAAAGACCAATGATTCCGGCACATTGCAGGAGGTGGTCTGGAGGCGTTTCCTTTTGGTTTGGATCGTAGTGTTCTATACCAGGAGTGTCAAACTTATTTGAGTTCGCGGGCCACATTCACCCCAATTTGATCTTAAGTTACTAGACTAAGATACTAAGTTACTAAGCAACTCCAAGAGATGGAGCGTCATGATCCCTGCAAAGACAAAATGAGGAGAGACAGGAGACAGATATAAGGGTAGAAGTAGGCAGCCAAGTGCATACCACATTTTTTTTGGTCTTTTTTTTTTTAAAAGGTTAGTTTGGCCAGCGTTAATTTTGTTGATGAAAAGATTTCGCCATAGTTATGGCAAAACGACATTTTTATGACTAAAATGAGACTATAATTGAATAAAAATACACTCGTTGCCATGGCAATGGCACCGCGACACGTATTATAAGAACAAAATGGCACTAAATTCTCGGGAGATGACGTTCATTTAAAGCTTGCATGAGGTATGTTCACGTAGTTTTATACGATACGGCTCACAAGCAGGCAGCAAAACGTTACGTAGCCTACCAAGGTAGTGCTAACACTAACGGTTGTACGTAAACATCCCGGCGTTTGTGTCGAATCATGCTCTAAAGTTTCGGTGTGTGTGAAATAATTTAATTACAATAAAGTAATCCAGTTGCAGTAAATTAGCACCCATTATTTCTGCCATGTCGTAATGTTGGTTTGACCTGACAAGACCAATGATTTCCAACCTTTATGGAGCCAAGGCACATATTTTACAATTGGAAAATCTCACGGCACACCAACAAACAAAAATGTCACAAAATGTAAATAAAATACGGAGTAAATACTATATGTACTTCATGCCGTCTAATAGAAGAGCATTTATTTCTTCTGCCTGTCACTATGCCTCACTGGCATAAATAGAGGAACAAAGATACATTATTTGTGGTAAATGAATAATTTTTTGAGCAGTTGAGTATAATTTGATAATTTCCCACGGCTCACCTGAAGATCACGCATGGCACACTGATGTGCCACGGCACACTGCTTGGGAATCACTGGACTAGAGAATACTTTTAAAGATACTCAGCATACAATACACAAGTATGTACAGTAAATAAACAAGTAATTTAAATAGACACATTGCTCCGTCTTGTGATTGGATTGGTGATCAGCTATCGTTTTTTTAAACCACCATAAATCCTGTAAAGCCTAGTAACGAGACACTCACCGTCCAAACATTTTACCTTTCGTCTCGTCAGTCCATAGAATAGTCTCCCAAAAGTCTTGGGAAACATTCAGGTGCTTTTTTTTTTTTTTTTTTGCAGAAATAAGACAAACGTTATGTTCTTTTTGGTCATCAGATGTTTTTACCTTGGAACTCTGCCATGGATGTTGCCATTTTTGCCCAGTCTCTTCGTAATTGTTGGGTCATGAAAACTGACCTTAACGGAGGCAAAAGAGGCCTGCAGTTCTTTAGATCTTCTCCTGGGTTCCTTTTTTAACTCTGGATAAGTCGTTGCTGTAATTTACTCCTGGGAAGGTTCACCACTGTTGCATGTTTTCTCCATTTGAGGATAATGGCTCTCACAGTGGTTCGCTGGAGTCCTATAGCTTGAGGAATAGCGGGTTGCTGGAGCCTACCCCAGCTATCTTCAGGTGGGAGGTTGGGGTACACCCTGAACTGGTCGCCAGCCAATCGCAGGGCACATAGAACCAAACAACTATTTGCACTCACATTCACACCTACGGGCAATTTAGAGTCTTCAATCAACCTACCACGCATGTTTTTGGGATGTGGGAGGAAACCGGAGTGCCTGGACAAAACCCACCCAGGCACGGAGAGAACATGCAAACTCCACACAGGCGCGGCTAGGATTTGAACCCCTGTCCTCAGAACTGTGAGGCAGACGTGCTAACCAGTCGTCCACCGTGCCAGCACCTGATAGATGTCTATTACTTTATTTCTCGTCTTTTCTTGAATTTCTTTGAGTCGTGGCATTTTGTTGCAGTTTTTTGTGATCCTTTGGCCGACTCCAATTTGTCAAGCTTGTCAAATGGATTTGTAGCCCTTTCCAGACTGTTAGATGTCAATTACTTTATTTTTGTCTTTTTTTTTCAACTAAAAGTACCTTTCCGATTTAAATTTCAGTCAGACTTTTTCAGCTATTTATAACAGAAGAAAAAGAGGAGTCTTAGTACAAATTATTAATAGACTAATTTTTACACTAAATAGCACATTAATTGACCCAGAAGGACAATACATAGTTCATACAATTATATTTAATAAATCATACACATTAGTTAATGTACAGTATACACCCCTAATATTGACAAGCCACTTTTTTCACATCTGACAAATTTGTCCGCTAATTCAACAATTATTATAGGGAGTGACTTTGCTACAAAACTTAATCCAACCATAGACCGCTCAAATAAAATACAAATAAAAAAACAAGCAGTCAAAATCTTCTCAACTATTAGATGTATATATGCACGACTTTAGTCTCCCAGATATCCATCCATCCATTTTCTTCTCCCGCGACCCTTGTGAGGATAAGCGGCTCAGAAAATGGATGGATGGATAGTAAACAGCAGTTGACAGGTAAGTTTCTTCAAAATACCCGTTTCCAAGAAAAAAACGGGGGGAAATCGATTTTTGTGAAACAATGCATTTCAAGCTGAATTTGTCTTTTCACTTTGATGCCAAGTTTTTTTTTTGCTTTTATGATGGCTCAAATATCTAAACAATGATTTCCCACTATACAACATAAACAACACAATCAATGGTATTTTGATTGCATAATAACAGTATATTTACAATTATAACACATGCATTTTCAACTTGATTATGCATGAACAGCTGGGTGTGTGTGTGTGTGTGTGTGTGCATGCGTGTGGGACCTTTGTGAGGTCCCAGTCAGCAGACGACCAGCTATGAACAGCCCCACCACTGCTTAATGCACCTCCTGTAAATGATTTTTAAAAATGCATGAAAATTAAACATATTATTACTACAGTGTGAAGTGGAGAAAAATACTTTGTTCACCTTTCTTGCCAACAGGTGTGGGAGTGCATCAGCAGCTGGTTGCACCAACTGCGATTTATAGAAATATGTACAATTACCACAATATATTTTATGTTGTTGCTACAGTGTTGATCGGATACAGGTTAAGAAAACTATTATTGCGATTAACTAGAGATATTACAAATGTCCACCAGATGGTGCCAAAAAAGTATGCTACAAAAGTCCACCAGAGGGAGCCAGAAATAAAGGTCACCGGTCTTGTATAACCACTAATTATCCACAAGATGGAGCCAAAGTAGAGATTAAAAGGTCATGCAAATGTTTTCTAGACAGAAAATCCAATACAGTCTTATCCGCATTTGCTTTCTCATTGCATATTAGCAAACATATATAATTTGTAACAGCTTATAATATATTTTTTGGTAACTAAGGGTTAAGAGCCCACAATCATTGGTGCCCACACTGATATGTGAGATAGATGAATTAATAGGACCTTTCATAGGGGAGTAGCAATTAAATATTATTTACTGAATACATTGTGTGTTTTTAATGATGCTTGATGATGTTAATGATGTTTCATGATGCAATGAGGAATGTTTTGTGTACACA
This sequence comes from Phycodurus eques, assembly GCF_024500275.1. Lineage (NCBI taxonomy): Eukaryota > Metazoa > Chordata > Actinopteri > Syngnathiformes > Syngnathidae > Phycodurus > Phycodurus eques. Next base: position 26,784,595 of record NC_084527.1, read on the forward strand.
TGTTACATGATTGATCAGGTGAGACCTACCCCTTGGCACTAAAGGGTGGACAGCCATTTTCAGGTCTCTCCAGAGATGCTCAATTGGGTTTAAGTCAGGGCTCTGGCTGGGCCATTCAAGAACAGCCATGTGGTTGTTCTGAAGCCACTCCTTCAGTATTTTAGCTGTGTGCTTAGGGTCATTGTCTTGTTGGAAGGTGAACCTTCAGTCTAGTCTGAGGTCCTGAGCACGCTTCACTGTTGGGACTGTATTGGACAGGTGATGAGCAGTTCATGGTTTTCTCCACACATACCGCTTAGAATTTAGGCCAAAAAGTTCTATCTTGGTCTCATCAGACCAGAGAATTTTATTTCTCATCATCTTGGAGTCCTTCAGGTGTTTATTAGCAAACTCCATGTGTGCTATCATGTGTCTTGCACTGAGGAGAGGCTTCCGTCGGGCCACTCTCTCATAAAGCCCCAATTGGTGGAGGGCTGCAGTGATGGTTGACTTTCTAGAACTTTCTCCCATCTCCCGACTGCATCTCTGGAGCTCAGCCACACTGATCTTTGTGTTCTTCTTTACCTCTCTCACCAAGGCTCTTCTGCTCTTCTGCTCAGTTCGGTCGGACGGCCAGCTCTAGGAAGGGTTCTGGTCGACCCAAACGTCTTCCATTTAAGGATTATGGAGGCCACTATGCTCTTAGCAACTTTAAGTGCCGCAGATTATTTTTTTTTTTTTTGTAACCTTGGCCAGATCTGTGTCAACCATCACTGCAGCCCTCCACCAGCACTCCAAGATGGTGAGAAATAAGATTCTCTGGTCTGATGAGACCAAGATATAACTTTTTGACCTTAATTGTAAGTGACATCTGTGGAGAAAACCAGGCACTTCTCATCGCCTGTCCAATACAGTCCCAACAGTGAAGCATGGTGGTGGCAGCATCATGCTGTGCGGGTGTTTTTCAGCTGCAGGGACAGGATGACTGGTTGCAATCGAGGGAAAGATGAATGCGGCCACGTACAGGGATATCCTGGACGAAAACCTTCTCCAGAGTGCTCAGGACGTCAGAATTGGCTGAAGGTTCACCTTCCAACAAGACAAGGACCCTAAGCACACATCTAAAATAAAGAAGGAGTGGCTTCAGAACAACTCCGTGACTGTTCTTGAACGGCCCAGCCAGAGCCCCGACTTGAACCCAATTGAGCATTTCTGGAAAGACCTGAACATGACTGTCCACCAACATTCACCATCCAACCTGACAGAACTGGAGAGGATCTGCAAGGAGGAATGGCAGAGGATCCCCAAATCCAGGTGTGATAAACTTGTTCCATCATTCCCCAAAAGACTCGTGGCTGTATTAGCTCAAAAGGGAGCTTCTACTAAATACTGAGCAAACGGTCTGAATACGTATGGCTGTGTGATATTTCAGTTTTTCTTTTTTAATAAATCAGCAAAAATGTCAACAATTCCGTTTTTTTCCGTCAATATGGGGTGCTGTGTGTACATTAATGAGGAAAAAAAAAATATTTTAGTAAATGGCTATAATAAAGAGTGAAAAATGTAAGGGAGTCTGAATACTTTCCGTACCCACTGTATATAATATTATTGCTGGAGTGCAAAATGCAAAATACCTTTTTCATGTGGTATATGTGAGCTACAGTGCAGCCCGTGCCAACAATGGTGAGACCTAGCCCGGTGCCTTCGTGCTAGATATCTCGTTTTTATTTGTTTTCTCATCCTGTTTATGTGGATAATGTTTAAAGGTAACGTACTGTGTAGCAATGAATGACATCTGGACTAGGGATCCATATTCTGAATACTGTTTGAAATGATCAGTTGTTTTTCAATGACCATCGCATATCCCTAATCTGAATACAACATAATTTGTTATTCAATTTTTATTCCCAAATATTTGTGGTACAAAAAAATAGCTGCAATGTAAACGTTTCCCCCCTCCAGTCTATATTAACATCAGCGCTCGCCTGTATTTGGAGCCACACCGGGGAACACTTTTTCCTGGCCCGTTTGTTTTAGAAAACACACGATACATCAGCACGACTGCATGCACCACTGTGGCGAAGCCGGTTATGGCTGACGACAAACACATCACAACAGGTTATAAAAAAAATAATCAAAGTAACACAACAGTCAATTTTTCATGTGTCTTGCAGAGAGCTTGGAGGTGAATGCTCCCCTGCATCCCTTCACCTCCTGCCATGCTTGAAAATGAAGGCTTTAATAGGGACCAGATGCTGTTCCTTATTGACCTGAAGACATCATGATGTTGTCGAAGGTGGAAGCCCTCCAATTCCTCCATGAGTCCAAAGAGGCAAGTCAAAGGTGCCACAAAGAGTTGCTGGTTGCTGGCTCAACTAAAGTCAGCCCAGCAAGGGTTTGAGGGTGATGGGTCAACTGATAGATCAACTTTAAGTTCTATTGATAACACTTTTCTTACAGTTTACATTTTATGTTTACACTTTTGTACAATGTTCACTACCTTACTACCAAGAGAAACTTTGTTTTACCCAATTTTCATCTTATGTTGTGTTTTTGGAATATTTTATTAAACTGTATTACTTGGGAGTCGTTGCAGTAAATAATCACACAAATAACTGAGTAAAATATTTATTCGCAGGAATAAAAGTAATGACAGCAGCGCATTATTGATAGCTATTTACAGTGTTACAGAACATTTTAAGAAAGAGCAGGATCATTTCACAGCATGGCCTCATGACATCTGCAGTGTGTCCTCAACTCATTTTCATCTGCCTGTCTTGGGCATCCATTTGGGTGTTCCTGACAGATCTCCAAATCACTCATGCACATGCATTCATTCATTCTCCGAACTGCTTATCCTCACTCGGGTCGCGGACGTGCTGGAGCTTATCCCAGCAGACTCTGGCCGAGAGGCGGGGTACACCCTAGACTGGGCGCCAGCCAATCATAGGGCACATATAAACGAACAACCATTCGCACTCACTGGCAATTTAGAGTCTTCCATTGACCTACCATGCATGTTTTTGGGATGTGGGAGGAAACCGGAGTACCCAGAGAAAACCCACGCAAGTACAGGGGAGAACATGCAAACTCCACACAGGGGAGGCCGGATTTGAACCCGGGTCCTCAGAACTGTGAGGCAGATGACGCATGCACATGTTGTGCAGAAAACAAGTCACCATTATGATGATCATCAGTGCATCGATCCAGGTGTTCTGCCGATCTTGTAGGTGCCTCCACTTGTACTTCATCCTGAAAATGTTTCAAGAAAGAGGTAGTATAAATTTAGAGACAAATCCAAAAATTCAGAACCAAAAAATAATAATAATCTGCATATCAAATAATGGAGTGAGACTAAGTAACCGATGAGTGTGGAGCTGAAACAATGTGCAAACATCAACCAGTGTAAAAACAAATACAAATAATCATACCAAAATATGAGGTAGTAGTATCAATAATCATTATGTGGGACAATACATTTATATTGTATATGGTGTTTTTATACTTGTTTTTGTTTTGTTGTAGTCATTCCACTAAAATCCAAGATACTGCTGTTACTGATTTAATAATGTCTTTTTGTATTAGCATATATAGGAAGAATGAATTGTATATATGAATATTTCTGATTTTAATATCATACTATATTGATTTTCTATAAAGTAATAGCTATATAGGATTACAGTGTTCCCTTGCCACTTTGCGCTTCACATTTTGCGGCTTCAGTGCTTCGCCGGTTTTTCCAAAATATTCATTAAAAAAAAAAAAAAAAAAAATACAGCCATATCGTGGAAAGACGCGTTGTTTCATGTTGATGCGCGCGAGAGAAGGTTTCCCTGCATGCCAAACAAAGAGACGAGTTGACTCGGAGGCTTTGTACATGCCTGTACTGTACGGGGACTCATACAAGGCAAGGCGAGTGATTGGTTCCCGGCGCGTCATCGACCAATGAGAACACGAGTGGGTTTATCCCGTGAGCTGATTGGCTGCGTATCATCGCAGCCTCACCCAGCATCTTCCCTTGTTGTGTCTCGCCAGTCTCGTCCACGCTGTTGTGTTCGCAATAACTTTTCTTGTTTAAGCGATAATTTTTTAAAATTAGTTAAGCAAGCCCTTACAATGTCGCCGATGCGCTGTGCCCGTGCGAAAACTTCCTCCGGGGTGCCCAAGAGCGAAAAAGTGAAACTTTTAGATTTGATCAAAGAGGGCAGAAGTTATGCATCTGTGGCACGCCATTATGGGTTTGGTATAATTAAAGATTTAAGTAAATATGTGTACTGTTGTAATCTTTGTCTCAAATATCTAAAGTATAAATACTGTTTACATATTTTAAACATTCTGGTACTCACATACACATCCACGAAAATTCCTAGGGGGGCAAATCCTACTTCGCGGGTGTTCACCTTTCGCGGGGGGTTCTGGTCCCCATTAACCGCGAAAAACGAGGGAAAACAAGGAAGTTGAGAGAGCGCTCAGGGAAGCTGTTTTGGTTGGCCATTGTGAGCACTTATCATGCTCTCCCACTCTGTTCAAAGTCTTCCTCCAGGGATTATTCTCGACAAGAGACAAAACGTTTTTCAGTAAAGAATATGGCACAATAACATTTAAAACCTAACACAAGAAAGGAAGACAGCAACACAAACGCCCTTTTGACTTGTAAACAATGAAATACGCCGAAACAAAATATAGGTTACGTTCTGCGTCTCTGTGTTTCCTCTTCATCCACCGTGTTTGAAGGTTGCAGAAGGACCGCATATTTGTCCAGAAGTTTAGGTTGTATTCGGACAAGGCAAACGCAAGATAGATTTCGCGCAGGTCGCCATCTTTTTTTTTTGTTTTTTTTTTCAAAATTGGAAAATGGAACACTGTGACGTCATTCCCAACTCCAACTTCCCACTTCCAAGGTAAATGTATCGCAGCATTATTATATTCAGTAACGACTTCAAGCATTATAGGTATACATTCAGACATTCTTTGAAACAAAATGCTATGAAAACTGAAACTGCTTGTATTGATAACAATATTTTTTATGTGTAAATAGACTGCATATGACCTTTATTTATTTATTTATTTTTGATTCCCCCAAAGCGTTATTGGTTTTTGTAAATTGTAAAGTTAATTTAAAAAAGTAAAGAAAAAAGAAAAGGGAAAAGAAATTACGCTCTGCCTTCCCAGCCAATAAGCGATTGGAAGTAACGTGACATTACCAAATCCCGGAAGCTTTTTTTCTTGTTTTTAAAAGTGTATAACTAAAACGCAAGCAAAAGAAACTGGGCGGTGTTTGAACATATAACTTGACTTACTAACTTAAAAACTATTATCTGTAGTTAACTATTCAAAGGAAAACCGACTAAATCCCAAACAACCATGTCTTCTAGCCTGCTCACGAACTACTGCGCCGAACTCCATGACGATCAAGATCAGAAAGTGAGTAATGCTAGTGGTAATTGTTGTAAAAATAAGAAAAAAATTGGAAGACTGAATGCTCCGTAAGGTTTTTCACCGTGAAGACTGGTCAAACGGGTAAAAAGACTTACAAGGTTGTACACTCAAATAACGTCGTTGTCACCTGTTGAGAGGAAAATCTTGAATCTGGGTGCTGCTCACCTGTGAGGAACCTTACTGTTATTTCAACTGTGAAACTACAAGTTACCTATTCGTTTGTATGAAGGATTTAAATAGCAATATGACTTTTGTTGTCCTTATTAAGCTTTGTCCGTCAAGTGGCGATTGCTCAACGAACCCTCTTACGTTTTATTCGTGTAAATTAGCTCATTTCCAGACCTGAAGTTTACACGTTGTTTCAAAAGTACTTTTTCAACATTAATAGACTGGGACGAAGGTAGTATGACCCACTACTGAGTAGAAAAAGCATGGCAGGAAGTCAGACATAGAGACGCGATCATATTTTCCAAAATAAAACAAGTGAGAAGTGTGACTTTTGTTTACAGATTTTCACCCTTCCCCTGCGTCAAACACTCTTGTGCATGGTAGATACATTCATTGTTCAGTGGCTAAAAAAGAGCATGTGTTGGGAATACACTGACAGTTATTTTAATGCTGAGTATTTATCCTTTGTACTATAAATCATATGAGTGTGATTGCTTTCTATCAGCATTTGTTTAACAAAGTGACATTCCCGTGCTTTATTTGACAAGGCGAAGAAAGACAGAACAGAAACATTTATCCTGCAACTGACATGTTTTTAATTAAATCAGGATTTAAACTCCCATTCTAACATAAATATACACTGGTGTTATTTGAACATGTTTTTGTTGTTATATAATATACAGTAGATAATAGGAAACATGTCCCTTTTCTCCAACTGTTTAGTTGGACAGGTACTTGCACTATCTTCAGCTGCCTGATGAAACGCTGATGGATATATCAATGAGATTTCGACGAGAAATGGACAAAGGCCTTTGCAGAGACACCAACCCCACGGCTGTTGTAAAGATGCTGCCAACTTATGTACGCTCAACTCCAGATGGGACAGGTAATCCTCTTATCCTATATCTATTAGGCTTTACACGATCAGGATTTTTGGGGCTGATGAGAGTTAAAAAAAAAAAATGATAACCAATCACCGATCCGATCACAAGATGGAGCAATGTGTCTATTTAAATGACTTGTTCACTTACTGTATATACTTGTGTATTTAATTGCTATTTTTTAAATTCACAATAAATAATGTATCTTTGTTCATATATTTATGCCAGTGAGGCATAGTGACAAACAGAACAAATGGTCTTCTATAAGATGGCAGGAAGTACATACAGTAATTAATGTAACCACTTTTTGTGACATTTTTGTTTGTTGGTGTGCTGTGAGATTTTTCAATTGTAAAATATGTGCCTTGGCTCCATAAACGTTGGAAATCACTGCTCTAGTTAGCTCTTGTATTCTAATCAGTCAGGTCAAACCAACGTTATACAAGAGGACATAAATAATGGGTGCTAATTTACTGTAATTACCTTATTGTAATTAAATTACTTCACACACACCAAACCTTTCGAGCATGATTCGACAGAACGCCTGCATGTTCGCTTACAACAGTTAGTGCTCGCACTAGCTTGCTAGGCTACATAATGTTTTGTTGCCTGCTTGCGAGCTGTATTGTATTAAAAGTAAGTGGACATACCTCAAGCAAGCCTTAAACGAACGTCCTCTCCCGAGTGCCGGTGACCACCAAGACACGTTTTCTCCCATTTTGTTCTTATAAACACACGGCGCGATCCATTATTGTTGTTGTCGCCATATTAACGATTGTATCCGGCGTTTGAGTTTACAAGATGAAGCCCAATGATCGTAAAAAACGGGATGCGGTGGTATCGGAATACAAGATTTTATTGCGGTAGTCTGACGTAGTGCAATAGTGAAAGACCAAAGTTGTCTTGTAGTCTGATCCAGGCATTACATGTTGTCTGTCTCAAACGTGTTGTCTGTCCCACACCGCTGACATGTTTTGTTTTAAAATAACTTTATTGGCAGTCAGATATTTACAGTACTACGTCAAAAGACACGTGACAAGGCTAAAAATAAACAAACTTTTGGATTCAAATATACTGTACACGATGGCGACGCGGAGTAAATGTCTTTTGCGTAGCCGATCAATGACGTCATTGATCGGATCGGCGATTTATGACATTAAAGCTGATCAGTATAAAATGCTAATTATCGGCCAATACTGATCAGGCCGATCAGATCGGTATAAAGTCTAATATCTATACAGTTTTGTAAAATGTAATATCAGGGCCAGTTAACTTAATTATTGCAGTAAAAGCTCAGGACCAGCTCAAAGGGATTTTATTTTGTCCGTCTTAAATGGAGGATATTTTCAGACTAGCTACACCAAAATAAACTGAACTGATAAGAAGAGAGAATTAAAATATTAAGTATTCTGTGAACACTGTATACAGGTACCATATAATAGAGGTGTAAACAATGAAAGACACAACAGCTTTTCCGCCCCCTCACTCTCTTACATGAAATCGGACTAAACCTTTCCTGTTTTAAGTCAGTTAGAATTCCCAAAATTATTTCCATTCGTTAAATGCCAGAATAATTAGAGGATTCTTTTTAGACAATTTTTCATTACTTTCCTCAAAGTCAAAAGTTTACATACATTTCATTAGTATTTGATACCATTTCCTTTAAAATTGTATGACTTGGGTCAAATGTTTTGGATATCCTTCCATAAGCTTTTCGCAATCTGACAAAACTGGTGTAACTGATTCGGGTTTGTTGGCCGCCCAGGCATATGCAAGCATATGAGGCAGATGTGCTAGCTAACCAGTCGTCCACCGTGCCGCCGGACTCCTTACAGTGGAGACATTTTTCCAAGGACCCCATCCCCTTATTATTCTAACATCAAACATCTCTTTTCGAGGCAAAAACTGGGCCAACAAGTAAAATCATAGCTGAAATAATACAAATAACAATAAGGTGCTGTTTCTCCATTGTTTAATTGCCAAACAATACAATCAATCAACTTTTATTAAGCAGACCATAGTCTGTTAGAAAACACATACAGTACGGTACACAATAAGACACATAAAAGGAAAGTACATCAAGAAAATCTTTATATTTGCTGGCCATAATTAGTTTTTATCCGATTCCCTTATAATAAAACAACAAGGATCCAAGAAATTTCACCTGCACTGTCCAGTATTCAGGTATTTATTTCACAGTCACACTGGATAAATTTCTGGCAAAAAAAGTTGCTGAATCGATTTCCAGCCACTGAATTGTTTCGGATCGTATCATTCTAAATGAACCAATATCATCCTTGAATTGAATCGGCAACCACGAATCATAATATGAATCAAATCGTTACTGAAACGAATGGTTACGCCTCTATAGTGAACGCCTACATATTGGCGGATTGGCATTTGCAGATTCACCTATTCACAGATTTTTTTTTTTTTTTTGTTATTTGCTGTGACCCCCTCATATTTCAGGATTTTTTTCCTAATCCCCTGCGTTTTCTTTTCACTTTTATTTAACCTGACCCTTGCTTATTTGCATTTTTCTTCCGGGTGGTAAAACATTTTTTTTCTTCTCCATGACAATTACAATCAGCGTCAGTTAGGGTTCAGTAACAAAGAAAATGCTTGCAAGATCTCAACATTATTGAAAGTGAATAAAGTTTGCAATAATAAAGATTTGAGCAAGAATCATGAAGTACATGACTTACTTTAGCTGATCACATAAAATCATGTGCCTGGCCAGATCTGGCCCCCAGGCCTTGAGTTTGAAATCTATGATGTAGTGTAATGGTAAAATCTTTTGTTTGCTTTTGTCTTTAGAACAAGGAGAATTTCTGGCCCTTGACCTTGGTGGATCCACCTTCCGGGTGCTTCTGGTTACAGTTATGGCTAATGGCGAGCCAAAGGTGGATATGGAAAATCAGATTTATACTATTCCTGAACATCTTAAGAGAGGCTGCGGATCCGAGGTTAGACACACTCCACAATACATGTGACCGACTGTTAATCAAAATAATTTAGCGCTAATAATTATAGCAGTGGGGCGGCATGATGGACAACTGGTTAGCACATCTGCCTCACAGTTCTGAGGACGCCGGTTAAAATATGGCCTCACCTTTGTGGAGTTTGCATGTTCTCCCCGTGCTTTCGTGGTTTTTCTCCCACATCCCAAAAACATGCATGATAGGTTAATTGAGCACACTAAATTGTACCGCTTATCCTCACTTGGGTCGCAGCCGTGCTGGAGCCTAGCCCAGCTATCTTGGGCCGAGAGGCAGGGTAGACCCTGAACTGGTCACCAGCCAATCGCAGTGCACTTATAAACAAACAACCGTTTGTACTCACATTCGCACCTACGGGCAATTTAGAGTCTTCAATTAACCTGCCATACATGTTTTTGGGATGTGGGAGGAAACTGGAGTAACCGGAGAAAACCCACACAGGAAAATGCAAACTCCACACAGGCAGGCCGAATTTGAACCCGGGTCCTCAGAACTGTGACCCAGATGTGCTAACCAGTTGGCTACTGTGCCGCCGCCTTCCGTATAGTATTATTTATTTTATTTTTTTTTGTGGTTGGAAAACGGGGAACTTAAGCTACTAGGTTCGCTAGGGAAGTTCCTGCAAAGGAGAAGCCCCATATTTCTCCTTTATTAACTTCCATTTCATCCCCCGTTTTCCTTTAACCTTCTTCATTTTTCTCATTATTCATTTTACACACTCTTATTTGATACTGTCTGGCTACACTCTCTCACGCCACCACCTTACAGTCTCCAGTCTGTGTCAGGTTAAATCGCCGAAAACCTTTTCTGAAACCGGATACTGAGTTTCAAGTCTATTCAGAGTTCTGGTTTTGAGTTATATTTTGCTGAACCTCCTTTCTGGAATTCCCTCCTGGTAGCTCACCTTAGTTGTGCAGTAATATTTTTTTTCTGGGTAGCCTATTTAATCCTCAATCTTCAGCCGCTTAAGAAATTCTTTAATTTGTTGTTTAAGTGGTTGTCTGTTGTGACTTCATTTTCTTGGTTAACCATAAAACTGGTCATTCCTACTTCTAAAGCTGAAATTTAGAGCTGTATTTTATGACACCTGAGTTGTCAATTGGCCATGTATTGTTGATTCATTTCCATATCTGTCCTTCAAGACTCTTAATATGCACTATCCAGTGCTTTTGAGTGTGAATTTTGTGAATGGGGGGAGGTGCTATCGTCTTTTTCACATTAATGAATATACACTAATGCACACTGCCTTATTCTATCAGTCATTTTAACTTTCTTTCAGTTATTTGACCATATAGCTGAATGCCTGGCTGATTTCCTGGAGAAGTTAGGAATAAAAGACAAAAAGCTTCCTCTAGGCTTTACCTTCTCTTTTCCTTGTCAACAGAGCAAGTTGGACGAGGTGAGAAATGATGACTAAATTTACTATCAGAAACAATGGGCCTTAGTCCAAATGTTGTTTTGCCATGGACCAATATCACTTCTTTATACCAGCACAGTTGCAGTTAGAGCTACGACCCTGAATTTGTATTTGCAATTACCATAGTTTTCGTTGTTGTTTGCAATAATGATTTGTTATACCGATAATTTGTGATATACTGTATCTGATTGTGGTTAGTTCTTAAGTGTTAAAACATTATGCTGTCTGTATGTATAATGTATGTGACTTCATTATATCCTTATTCAGAGTATATTGATTTCTTGGACCAAGGCCTTCAGGGCAAATGGAGTAGAAGGAAAAGATGTTGTCAACCTCCTGCAGAGATCTGTGAATAAACGAGGGGTAAGTGTGCAGCAGATCTTGCAAATGAGATGATCATGAACAAATGAGGACAATAACACTTTTAAAATTTTTTAATGTGCAGAAAAATGACCAGTTTATTGGAGCATGCATACATTTTATGGATTTATTAAAGTATTTAATATTTCAAAGTGGACCCGAAATGGTATCTTAAAATGGAAGTTAAAATAATTTAATACCTCTAACCTGCTATGTGCCGAAAACATCCAACCCTTGGATATTGGTGAAGCGTAAACTGTTTGCCAATGTCAAACAGATCATGGCAAAGAAGATATGTCAGACTATTGTAATTGGCTGACTTCCAATGATTCAAAACAATGACACATGGAATAACGTGTCACCAAAAATAACAATCCACCCCAAAATTGGTGTTGTCTCTATTCACCCTTTTGTGGTAATCCCCATTATGTATACTGCTTAAAAAAAAAAACCATGAGGCTAAACTAATTACTATTATGTTACATTAATAGAGTCTAACATAATAATTTGCGTTTGTCAAATTTAGTATTATGTTAAATACATGGACATATACGCTCCCCTCCAAACGTATTGAAACAGTGAGGGCCATTCTTTTTCTTTATATATCCGTCCATCCATCCATCCATCCATTTTCTGAGCCGCTTCGCCTCACTAGGGTTGCAGGCGTGCAGGAGACTATCCCAGCTATCATCGGGCAGGAGGTGGGGTACACCCTGAACTGGTTCTCAGCCAATCGCAGTGTGTGTGTGTGTATGTATATATATATATATATATATATATATATATATATATCACACACACAGCGGATGAAATAAGTACTTAACACGTCACCTTTTTTCTCACTAAATATACTTCCAAAGGTGCTATTGACCTGAAAATTTCACCAGATGAATACAAAAAGGCATGGAAAGCCAAGACAACACCTAAAATCTATCAATAATCAAACAGCAATCCAGCCCCTTGTCAGTGCAATATCAGCTGGTTCAGTCCTAATTTATTATCTACAAAAAGGTCTCATATCCAAGATGTGAGTCAAGACACATCTCATGATGGGTAAGAGCAGAGAGCGGTCTCAAGACCATCACAAGCTAAATGTTGCAAAACATAAAGATGGCATTGGTGCATATCAACGTCTAAACGTTCCAGTGAGCATGGTTGGGGCCATAATACGTAAGTGGAAAGCCAATCATACCACCGTAAATTTGCCTCGATCAGGTGCTCCTCGCAAGATTTTTGACAGAGGAGTGCAAAGAATAATCAGAAGAGTTGTCCAAGAGCCAAAGACCACCTGTGGAGAGCTTAAAAAAGACCTGGAATTAGCAGGTACTGAGTTATACACTCCGCCACCATGGCCTGTATACACCCTCACCACGCAGACCCCATTGCTGGGGAAAAACAGCATGTCAAAGCTCATTTAAAGTTTGCTGAACAACATTTTGACAACCCAGTTAAATACTGGGAGAATACAGTCTGGTCGGTTGAGAGCAGAATTTAACTCTTGGATGCCATAATGCACACCACGTTTGGAGGAGAAATGGCACTGCACATCACCCTAAAACACTATACCGACACTGAAGTTTGGAGGTGGGAACATGATGGTGTGGTGCTGTTTTTCAGCAGATGGTACTGGTAAACTTCACATTTTTGAAGGAAGGATGAATGGGCAAATGTACCGAGACATTCTTGACAAAAATCTGCTGCCATCTACGAGGATGAGGAAAATGAAACAAGGGTGGACATTTCACCAAGATAATGATCCAAAACATACTGCCAAAGAAACTCTCAATTGGTTTTAAAGGAAAAAAATATAAAGCTGGTCGAATGGCCCAACCAATCACCTGACTTGAATCCAATTGGAAAATCTATTGAAAGAACTGAAACTCAAGGTCCATAAACGAAGCCCACCGAACTTTCAAGATTTGAAGGCTGCCTGTGTGGAGGAATGGGCCAAAGTCACACCAGAGCAATGCATGTGATTAGTTTCTCCATACAGAAGGTGTCTTGAAGCTGTCATTGCAAACAAAGGCTTTAGCACCTTTGGAAATATATTTGAGAAAAATGTGGTAAATACTTATTTCATCCGCTGTATATATATAAATATATAATTTCTCTCTCAAATCTCTTTATAATTTTCTGCTTTCATAATGCCTGTTATGCAGTCAAGGCCTCCTGTACCAGATATTGCAAGGCAGCCCCACAGCCTTATAGATCCTCCAGCATGCTTGAATGTTGGCAGGGTGTTCTTCTCCTTAAAGGCTTTATTGCGTCGTCTGTAAACATACTGTTTGTGTGCATTGCTAAAAGCTTTATTTTTGTTTCACCCGTCCATAAAATATTGTTTATCCTTTGCTCTTTCGGTCTCCCGACTGGTCAGCCTCAGAAGTCGCAGAAATGTCTGCGCCAGTGAGATAGGGCCCTGATATGTTGTGTATCGGATCCAGATGTAAATACCTTGAAATAAAAAAATAAAATGTTGCTCTGTTGTCATCTTTCAATATCAAACCCTAATGTTTCAGTCTACAGAAAACAATAGCGGAATACTTTTTGGAGGCGATAGGCAATAGGCAATTGAAGGAATCTAACAGAAGAATCATTCAGTTTTTCTATAATATGTGCATCAGTTCAATTAAAAAAATAGTTTATTAAAAAAATACTTGATTAAAAAATATTTTTCAAAAAATCTAATTAAATTAGACCGGCTTGACTGTACTGCTGAGATGTAATAATATGCAATATCTGGGCATTATTAACTGAAATTGTTTACTAAATATATCTTATTGCAGGACATCAGTGTTGACATTATGGCTGTCATTAACGACACAGTCGGAGCGATGATGACCTGTGGGTATGATGATCGTAACTGTGAGATTGGTCTCATTGTCGGTGAGTTTTGGTAATTTTCTACACTGCTGGAATATTTGGTCAGAGAACATTGTGTATAATTCACTAAAAAGTTCACTGAAGAAGTTTATGGATATATTCGATCAAATCATATATGTATCGATCAAACTGTGAGCTGTAAGGCCTTATATAGATAGGTGTGTGGCTTTCCTAATCAAGTCCAATCAGTATAATCAAGCACAGCGGGACTCCAATGAAGGTGCAGAACGATCTCAAGGATGATCTGAAGAAATGGACTGCACCCGAGTTAAATATGAGTGTCACAGCAAAGGGTCTGAATACTTATGGCTGTGTGATATTTCAGTTTTTGTTTTTTAATACATATTCAAAAATTTCAACAATTCAGTTTTTTTTCCTGTCAATATGGGGTGCTGTGTGTACATTAATGAGGAAAACAATGAACTTAAATTATTTTAGCAAATGCCTGCAATATAACATAGAGTGAAAAATGTAAGGGGGTCTGAACACTTTCCGTACCCACTGTAATGTCCCCTCACCCATACTTCACAGTTGGGATGAAATTTTGATTTTGGTGTGGTGAGCCTTTTTTTCTCCACATATACAGTAGCATTCTATCTTCCTTCGAAACAACTCAACTTTGGTTTCATCTCTCCACAGCATGGTTAGCCTGTAGTGCTGAGGAACAAACATCATGGTGTTCCTATGCAAACTTCAAACCTGTAGTAATGTTGAATGACAGCCATTGTTTAATATATTACTGATCTTAAATTAGACAATAGTAATGTTAGCATGTGCCAGGGATTTCTGTAAGTTTTTAGCTGATACTCTCTCACGTGATTCTTCTTCACCTCCTTGAGGATTTTGCACTGTGCTCTTGCAGTCATCTTTACAGGATGGCCACTCCGAGGGAGCGAAGCAACAGTGCTGCTTTCTTACTGTGGACTAATGAATTTCCAACAAACCGTATTTATCTATCTAAGATTAAAATCAATGACAGATAGATTTATTTCCTTTACCTGTCATAAAAAAGAGGTGTATAAATTAAAAAGTAACATGCCAGCAAATGTTTCAGTGGTGACGAAAGCTGATTAGAGGATTAATCAGGGTCTATCACAATCGTATCACACACAAATCAGTTCACACATTGCTTACATCAATAACAAAGGGATCACACGTCAGTGTCGTTCATCCATGTTCACATTGTGGAACGCTGAGGTGCTTGTTCCATGATGTGTCTCAGTCCGGCGTGTGAGGTGTCCAGCTTCCTCAGAACCACAACTACAGACCACACCAAAAAAAATAAATGTCATAGTATGAAGTCTAGCTGGTTTGAGTTTTGTGTCATATGATGCTGTCTGTGAACTTAAACGTATTCATTTGTGCTAATGAGATGGGCCTGCGCACTAACATACAAAGAAGTCATTTACGTGAGGTCTCACTCGTATCAGTTTCCATTTATTAAAGTTAATATAAGAGAGAGTTATTCACTCAGATGGTTGTTTATGTTGACACTGTGCTCTGTTATTTGCACCACTGACTGTTCGGCGACCGTTCCAACTCCAAGTTCCAAAATTGTTTACATTTTCCTTTCAAGGCAATCAATCTTAAGAATCAATTATTTCTCACTACTACACTTTTCTGCTGCTGTTCTCATTCAGTTTTTCAGAAATATTTTATCAGTGGGGGTGAGGTTTTCATTACTGGTCTGTGTGTACCTTGAAAGGAATGATCAGAAATGTCAAAAAAACACTTGTTAATTACTCACATTTCATTCTTAAAGGAACAGGGACGAATGCCTGTTACATGGAACAAATGAGGAACCTTGAGTCGCTGGATGGTGATGAAGGGCAGATGTGTGTCAATACAGAGTGGGGTGCTTTTGGAGATGACGGTACGTTGGAGGACCTGCGTACAGATTTTGACAGAGAAATAGATGCTGGCTCTCTGAACCCTGGCAAACAGCTGTGAGTAACATCTTTACGTTTCATAAAGAAATCAGCAAGTTGTGGTAATGCTTTTCTTCTATTTTCACACCAATACGTCTATAAACTTTACAGTATAAAACCAATGTATTCATTCAACCACACAAAATGTCTTGTGCTCATTTTGTGACAATAAACGAACATCCATCCATCCATCCATTTTCTGTACCGCATATCCTCACTAGGGTTGTGGGCATGCTGGAGCCTATCCCAGCTATCATCGGGCAGGAGGCGGGGTACACCCTGAACTGGTTGCCAGCCAATCGCAGGGCACATACAAACAAACAACCATTCGCACTCACATTCACACCGACGGGCAATTTAGAGTTGTCAATTAACCTACCATGCATGTTTTGGGGATGTGGGAGGAAACCGGAGTGCCCGGAGAAAACCCACGCAGGCACGGGGAGAACATGCAAACTCCACACAGGCGGGGCCGGGATTGAACCCCTGTCCTCAGAACTGTGAGGCAGACGCTCTAACCAATCGTCCACCGTGCCGCCCAGGGACCTAGTTGGACATGCTAATTGGATTAGCACTGATGTTACAATATTGTAACCCAGTGATTTGGAAAATTTATGTTTCATATGTACCAAATATAAGTTTTATATAACCTTTACATGTTTTTTTTTAGCCAGCACTGCGTTAAAAACTGTCATCACTGGAAAGCTACATCTACAAGTGCAAGTTAAAACACTTCCATGCAAAGCAAAAGCCGCAAACACTGCCGCCTTCTCTGGGCCCGAGCTCATTTGAGATGGACTTGCCCAAAGTGCAAAAGTGTGCTGTGCTCCACATTTCAAATTGTTTTTGGAAATCATGGGCGTTGTGTCCTCCTGGCCAAAGAGGAAAAGCAACATCCTGATTGTTACCAGCGCAAAATTAAAAAGCCAGAATCTGTGATGATATGGGAGTGTGTTCATGCCCATAACGTGGGTAACTTGCACATCTGTTTGTATATACAGTAGATCAGAGGTCACTAACTGGCGGTCCGCAGTCCAGGCCCAAACCCAGAAACAGTACCATATAGATCGACACCTATAGTCAAAAAAGAGAGGTTGTGATTTGAGAATACGCCGTGTTTCCATTTTAAGCGGTGTAGCATTACAGGCTTTACGATAGTGACAAACCGTACCGAGCAATCACATGCGAGTTCAGTCACTACCTCTTACTCAGCCAATCAAGTTTTCATCTCAGGCGTTCATCAGTGACTGCATGCAGACCAGACAGGGATGAGGACAAATGGAGCAGTGAGAGACAAACTCAGCATGAAAGTTGAGTTAAAGATGGTGAAAGTTCAGAAATGGCCGATAAAGGAAGTTGGGAACAAATGGCGCTGAACAAAAAAATAAAATGGAACGGCCAGAGTCAGTTTTGTTTATGTTTCTCAGTGGGAATTTCCCACTGGGAGCGTTTATTAAAAGTGCTTATACGTGAAACGCCATTAAAGACAAAACATAAAGGTTTTAAACATAACTTCTAAAATTGTTAAGATTTGTTCAATTAAAATATGTAAAATTGTTTGAGACGTCACTGTTGTGTTGAGATGCTTAACAGAAAAGGGGAAACTCAAACTTGTTCTTAAAGTTAAGCACTTTATTTGACCACGTATAATTTTCACTTTTCATTTTTTCTGTAATTTTGAAATGCAGCAGTACTTTGTATTTAGTAAATGACAGAGCATACAATTGTGCTCATTGGTTTGATTACCTGGGCAGAATTTGTAAGATGTGTACCATTCTTTAAAGAAAATGTGAAGGATTCGCAAAACATTTAATTTTATTTTTAGTGGGATTCAAATTAAACCATAAAGCATTTCAGAAAAGCTCAATCGTAAACAAAACATCACAATTAAGAAAATAATGAGATGGTCCTTGTTTGTCACCAGTCTTATTTAATAATAATAATAATCATATTTCATAAATTCTGCCAAGGTATTCAAACTTGAGCACAACCGTACATATCAGCAGTCAGGCCTATATGTTTATTTGTTACAGTTCCCAATAATGTCATAGGTGTGTTTTTGTATTTGAGTGAGGTATTTATTACAAGCAGATATAAATCCGACTACGCGTCTTAAATATATATCACACAGGGGTCTTGTTTGATGTGCGTCCCGCATCTGAAATGAACAAAAATGCGCATGGACACAAATTATGGTGAATCTGCTTCCAGAGACGCATAGCATTGCTTACTTATTATGTATGTCTGTGTTTGCTGAAGTGCTTCAGCGAATCATTGTCCACTAAAACTACAAGTCCTGTCATGGTGGTAGCCAATGAGAGGCAGAGTCGGACGGTTTATCGTTCCTTATATACAATGGACATGGGACTTTTAAAAAAATTATCATTGTTGTTGTAACACCCGGCGCGCCTCTCACGACGCAGCAAGCCGCTGGCAGAACGGCTTTGGCTGCATAGATGCACATAACTGGGACACTTTAGGAAACGTTAACTATTTATTACGTTCGCTAGCCCGTGAGCTAAGGACCTAAACAGCTCGCTCTGGCTCGCACGATCGTGGTGACATCGTTTAAATTTTAGACCAACTGGCAGACCATGGTCCACGTCTAGACCCAGAATCAGTCCCATACAGGTTTTTTTTTTTTTTTTTTTGTTTTTTTTTTTTTACTTTTATTTAGTAAATGAGAGAACATTACACTGCAGAAGCCTGATTATCCATGCACCTCTTCACATGGACACAAACATTTTATTGTAAACTTCTAGTAATTGGAATGCTCTTTTATTTTTCGATTTCTAGTTTTGAGAAGATGATCGGTGGAATGTACATTGGTGAACTGGTACGTCTCATCCTCGTGAGAATGACCAGAGACCAGCTTCTGTTCCAGGGCAAGACTACATCCCAACTCCTTATGACTGGAAAGTTCCCTACCAACTACATCTATTCCATAGACAGTGACAAGTTAGTAATTGTTTTGGTTTGTTTGCATTGATGTTGTCTTTGTATTGCTTTTTGGTTAGCAATACACCCATCCCCTCAGTTTTGTGGACCAGAAGCTTTTACAGTTATTTGTAGGAGTGTTAAGTGTGATAACTTAATAACTATTTACGCAAGTCAAAGAATATGTCCCTTAATGGCCTTTTTTGTTCAAGAGGTTTTTGGCCATGAATCTTGATCGATTTAAGAAATAGTTGGCGCTCAATCAAGCCCTATCAAACCCGTCTTACATGATAGTTTTACCTTGTTACACAATATTTTCTGTTGACAATATTAATTTGTTTTATCTGCAGCAGAGAAGAAGGTCTGATGAGTGCTCAAAATGTGCTTCGGAGCCTTGGCCTTGACCCAACCTTGGAAGACTGCATAGCGACTCAAAGAGTGTGTCAAATTGTTTCCACACGGGCTGCACATTTGTGTGCTGCCACTCTAGTTGCAGTGCTCCGGCAGATCAGGGACAACAAAGCAACTGAGAAGCTGCGCAGCACCATTGGAGTGGATGGATCTGTATACAAAAATCATCAAGAGTAAGTTACCCTTTCAATGCCATTGCACGTGTAATTTATTAGAAAGAAAGAAGAGTGAATGTGAATAATTATTATATATACAGTGGTTTGAAAAAGAGTTTGCCCCGTTCCTGATTTCTTCTTTTTTTGCATGTTTGTCACACTTAAATGTTTCACATCATCAAACAAATTGAAATATTAAAGACAACACAAGTAAACACAAAATGCAGTTTTTAAATGTTTTTTTTATTATTGAGGGTGGGGAAAAAATAAAAACTAAACCTACATGGCCCTGTGTGGAAAAAGTGATTGTCACCCCCCGTTAATACATAACTGTGATATATCATACCAGAGTTCAATTTCTCTAGCCACACCTAGGCCTGATACTCCCACACCTGTTCTCAATCAGGAAATCACTTAAATAGGACCTGCCTGACAAGGTGAAGTACACCAAAATATCCTCAAAAGCTAGACCTCATGCCGAGATCTAAAGAAATTCAGTAACAAATGAGAGAGAAAGTAATTGAGATCTATCAGTGTGGATAAGGTTATAAAGCCATTTCTAAAGCTTTGGAACTCCAGCGAACCATAGTGAGAGCCATTATCCACAAATGGCGAAAAACATAGCACAGCGATGAACCTTCCCAGGAGTGGCCGGCCGACCAAAATTACTCCAAGAGCGCAGCGACGACTCATCCAAGAGGTCACAAAAGACCCCACGACAACATCCAAAGAACTGCAGGCCTCACATGCCTCAGTTAAGGTCAGTGTTCATGACTCCACCATAAGAAAGAGACTGGGCAAAAGTTACCTTTAAAAGGCGGTTCATGCTCGAAAACCATCCAATGTGGTTGAATTCTGCAAAGATGAGTCGGCCAAAATTCTTCCACAGCGCTGTAAGAGAGTCATTGCAAGTTATTGCAAACGCTTCATTGTAGTTGTTGCTGCTCAGGGTGGCCCAATCAGTTATTAGGTTTAGGGGACAATGACTTTTTCAGACATGTAGGCTATGTAGGTTTGGATTTTCTTTCTGCCTTATTAATAAAAACCTTCATTTAAAAACTGCATTTTGTGTTTGCTTGTGTTGTCTTTGATTTCAATTTAATGACTGGAAACATTTAAGAATGACAAACATGGAAAAAGATAAGAAATAAAGAAGGGAGCAAACACTTTTTCACACCACTGTAAATAATAAATATTATATATTCACTATATTACATATTTTTAGATGTGGTTTATAACATCAATCTATGTTTTTCTGCCAATGGTATGTGAGAATCCAGTGCTCAAGCTCAACCCACAGACGTGACTAACCAATCAGGGCAGGGTGGGTCTTAGTAAACACAGTTACCCATTTTACCTGGGAAAGGGATTAGAAAAGAAACTTTATTCCAGTAATTAACAAAATAATTTTGGATAAATGGTTGAATTGAATTTAGCCATTGAGGATAGTATCACCATATCATATGTTACAATGGTATTTGCTGCATTTGTTTGTGATGTGCAATTTTATATATGTATATAAAACCGTATTAAAGGTGGGTGGAAGCCAATGGAGGCTGGTGGAGTGTTCTCCAGGGGGGTGCTGTTTGCCATTTAAGCCAAATTTCTCCTGCTTTTTAAATGTTAGAATTATCTGGCAGCTTAAATTTCTGTACCAATTTTATATTCTCCCCATGTTCAGTAAATTTTATTTACCATCCCAAATGTTCAATATTAATGTTGATTATCAACACAAATGTGTGAATTTGAGAACATTCTCCTATTTCTGAGCTCAATAGTCCCAAAAATAAATGACTAGGTCATTTTTTCATCAGCTGGTTATCTGTTCACAAAATAACTACACACACACACACACACCAGCCATGAAGCATGTACCCCCAGCCAGAAAAAATAATTTAGACGTGGAGATCTTTCTCACTTTAAGCCATGTAATCATCTGCCTTAAGGCAGTACACCGGGTATACATCATCACTTGATGCCACTCTAATGCAATATGAATATGCTTGGTGCTAAGTTTCTCTTAGTACTCTACAGGTTTAAAATTGTAAAATTTTGAGGAATTATTACAAAACCGAAGGATGCCTGCTGTAAACTGGTGTTACAGATCATCAAACTCAAATTGTTTGCATTGTGGAGACTGCACACAGTTTTCAGAGACATCTTTACAATTGTTTTGTTTACAAAGTGGTTGCAAGATTTATGAACAAATGGAAAATAGGTGTATTTCTTATTAATTTAAATGAAAATCAAAACTCATTAAGGGACAGAAAGTAAAGTTTTGCTGTTTTACTGTGGTGTTTGATCTACTGAAGTGAAAATAAATGTTCGTACTGCTTCCAGCGCAAACCTGATTTTACCTGTTTTACGTATAAGATATAAAATTATTGCATTACTGGTGTGCAAAAGTTGTCGAAGGAACAAGTGTTTCTACACCAATTTTAACAAATTATATAATTACAATTACCTTTGCCCAGGTTTTCTCGAAGGCTTCACAAAATGGTACGGAGGCTAGTACCTGACTGTGACGTCCGTTTTTTGAGGTCTGAGGTTGGAAGTGGGAAAGGTGCAGCCATGGTAACAGCTGTTGCCTTACGTCTTGCTGCTCAGAATGCTGAGCGTCAACACATACTTGACACTCTGCGTTTGAATCGTGAGCAGCTGATGGAAGTGAAAAGACTAATAAGTGAAGATATGGTACGAGGCTTGTCAAGGCAAGCACACAATCAGGCTAGCATCAAGATGCTTCCAACATTTGTCGGCTCTACTCCAGATGGATCAGGTAGCTCTTACATAAATAAAAAGCCTTTCCTGGACCTGAGTCTTGTGCATAACTATTCTGTGCTTTTAGAGCATGGAGATTTCTTGGCTTTGGACCTTGGCGGCTCAAGTTTTAGAGTGCTGCTCGTGCGTGTGCGAAGTGGCAAAACACACGTTGACATGCACCATAAGAACTACAGTATTCCACAGGAGACAATGCAGGGCACAGGGGAAGAGGTAAAGTATCCATCAGGTTTCACTTAAAAAGAAATATTCACATTTTTCATTTGGACAGAACAGATTGTGGTTAAACTGTGTGGTCAAAATGTTTTTTAATTTTTAAAACAAAATCTCTATTGAGATAAATTATATTTGGAATACAGTAATTCGTTGAAGAATCCAAACTGTCACCATCCAAAAACTGTAAGATAAACTTTATTAAGTGTATCGTTTACGTTATCACGAAGGGAGGGCGATGAGTGGGTAGGAAAAGAGGGAAAGCATGATGCTAACTGCTAAGCTATCATGTCATGAAGTCGTAAAACACCGAAATAAGTGATTGATTGATACAGTACACTTTTCACATAGGTCTGGCTGGAACTGAATTATAGAAGAGAGGAACCAAATATAAATAAAATAATTCACGGCCTCACAAAATGCCTTCTGAACTGGAATTGCATTAAAACGTTGCTGGAGACATCATTTGAGAAGGAGGTCTGGTTAAATCTACATTATTATTAATAATAAATGTGTAATATAGAATAACCTTAATTAGTCCCACTATGGAGAAATTTACATCATTTCAGAAGCAATAGTTGAAATAGGAAATATAAATACTGTAAATAAATAGGATGCAAGAGTAGACATCTATACAAGTACGTATTGTCCATGCATAAATTCAATCTATCAGCAGCGTTATGTTTGTTTGCAAAATAGTGTTGTTTTAATTAACTTTTGAGATCTGGTTAATCTGATTTAATCGACTTTTTTGTTTGTTTTTACCGTGGTTGACAACAGAATTGGTGAAGGCGAATTAATCCAGAGAGAGAGAGATTTTTTACGGTGGCACGTCGAAATCTCATACTTTGGTTCAGGCTGCAACTGCAGGTTAAACATTTAAATCAAACATTAGAATAAAAAATATTGAAGCCATAATTTATTAACAATTACAAGTATAGAGTAATGATTATGTTATTCAATTGAAGAGTATGCAGAATTATTTGTATCCAATTACATACTATACAGCAATAAATGTCCCGCGGTAATGTTCTTGACAGAATGTTTAAAATATGGAAATTCAGACACATTTGGACACATTGTTCTGGAAGTGAATTTCTATAGGTTGGCACCTCTCTGACAAAAAAAATATCGGAACGATACAGTGGCTGGAATAAGTATTTAACACGTCACTATTTTATTCATTAAATGTATTTCCAAGGGTGCTATTGACAAGAAAATTTCACCAGGTGTTGGGAACAACCCAAGTAATCCATGCATACAAAGAGAGTAGAATAAATTAGACCAGAAATTAAGTGGTGTATAATAATGCGAAACGACAGGGAAAAAGTATTGATAACGCCAACTGGTATTTATTTGATACTTTGTACAAAAGCTTTTGTTTGCAATGACAGCTTCAAAACGCCTCCCGTATGAAGAAACTAGTCGCATGCATTGCTCTGGTGTGATTTTGGCCCATTCCTCCACACAAGCAGTCTTCAAATCTTCAAGTTTCCGTGGGCTTCTTTTATGGACCTTGAGTTTCAGTTCTTTACATAGATTTTCGATTGGATTCAAGTCACGTGATTGGCTGGGCCATTCAAGCAGCTTTATTTTTTTTATTTGAAACCAATTAAGTGTTTCCTTGGCAGAATGTTTTGGATTGTTATCCTGATGAAATGTCCTCCCTCGTTTCATTTTCATCATCCTCATAGATGGCAGCAGATTTTTGTCAAGAATGTCTCGGTACATTTGCCTATTCATCCAGCCTTCTATAATGTGAAGTTTACCAGTACCATTTGCTGAAAAGCTGCCCCACACCATCATGTTCCCACCTCTGAACTTCACTGTTGATATGCTGTTTTTAGGATGATGTGCAGTGCCATTTCTCCTCCAAACGTCGTGTGCATTATGGCATCCAAACAGTTAAATTTTGCTCTCATCCGACCAGACTATATTCTCCCTGTATTTAACTGGCTTGTCCAGCAAACATTGAACAAGTTTTGACATGCTTTTTTTTTTCCACCAGTGGGGTCTTGCGTGGTGAGCGTGCATACAGGCCATGGCGGCAGAGTACTTTACTCACGGTTTTCCTTGTGACAACGGTACATGCTAATTCCAGGTCTTTTTGAAGCTCTCCACTGGTGGTCCTTGGCTCTTGGACAACTCTTCTGATTATTCTTTCCACTCCTCTGTCAGAAATCTTGCAAGGAGCACCTGATTGAGGCAAATTAATGGTGATATTATTGGCTTTCCACTTAAGTATTAGGGCCCCAACCGTGCTCACTGGAACGTTCAGAAGCTTAAGATATGCGCCTTTAACCAATGCCGTTATGTTTTGAAACAATTAGTTTGCAATGGTCTTGAGACAGCTCTCTGCTCTTGCCCATCATGAGATGTGTCTTGAATCACACCTTGGCAATGAGACCTTTATGGAGGCCATCAATTAGGACTGAACCAGCTGATATTCATTTGCACTGACAAGGGGCTGGATTGCTGTTTGATTATTGATAGATTTTAGGTGTTGTCTTGGCTTTCCATGCCATTTATCACCTCCCTTCATGTGGTCATTACTTTTCCCTGTGTCATTTCACATTTTTACACAATTTGTTCTACTTTCTTTGTATGAATTCATTACTTGGGTTGTTCCCAACATCTGGTGAAATTTTCAGGTCAATAGCACCTTTGGAAGTACAACCCCAATTCCAATGAAGTTGGGATGTTGGGTTAAACATAAATAAAAACAGAATACAATGATTTGCAAATCATGTTCAACCTATATTTAATTTAATACTCTACAAAGACAAGATATTTAATGTTCAAACTCATCAACTTTATTGTTTTTAGCAAATAATCTTTAACTTGGAATTTCATGGCTGCAACACGTTCCAAAAAAGCTCGAAAAGGTGGCAAAAAAGACTGAGAAAGTTGAGGAATGTTCATCAAATATCCCACAGGTGAACAGGCTATTTGGGAACAGGTGGGTGCCATGATTGGGTATACTGGGGGGGGATACTGGATGTAAGTGTTAAAACAGTAGAATATAGAGCCCAGGTCTACTGAGGTGTACTGTTCGTTAGTGTGATCAAAGGTCATATCACAAAAGCACTTGAAATTGTTGGAATTTGCGAGTTTTCTATTATGATTAGAAACTGAGAAACTGTTTTGCATGAATCCATTTCAAAGGCTTAATTTTAGCGTTGTGTTGCTTGTTTAACCATTTCATATAAACCACTGACTGTTTTATTCTACATAAATAGTGATATTCCAAGAGTATAGACACTGATGGAGGAAATGTCTGTATATTTTTGGGTGGCAGCTTTTTAGCCATATTGTGGACTGCATCGCCAAGTTTTTGGAAAATATGGGTATGAGAGGAGCATCCTTACCTTTGGGATTTACATTCTCCTTCCCCTGTCACCAAAGCAAACTGGATCAGGTAAGGTTGTTGAGTCTTCTTTTGTCAATGTTTACCCCTAAACATACAATGTACGTGGCCCCATCTCTGTCAACACCAAAGTAGATGTCATTCTCATTAGTCATTTTCACTCATCACCAAAATTTCCATTAGAGATGATAAAACATATAAATCATTACACTGACAAAAATGTGAATATAGTCAGGTGACATTCTATGTAGCTGTTAAATCATGTACGTTTTTATTTTCAGGGCATTCTTCTGAAGTGGACAAAAGGCTTCAAAGCTAGTGGTTGTGAGGGTCACGATGTTGTTACGTTACTTAAGGATGCTGTGCGATGCCGAGGGGTTTGTACACAAAGCATTACTTCATATCTTGACATGCCCTGTTTTATATAGTGAGTTAATTTATTAAGGAAAAAAACTATTCAGAGTTACCTGGCCTTGTGTGAAAAAGTAATGGCCCCCTAACACTAGAAAACCCAGGTTTTTCTTTCTCCTGCTACCATGCCCAGAGGAGGAGCCGAAATGCTGTGTGGTTTAAAATTAACAACTCAACGGCCTACAATTAGCCACCTTGCTTCTGTAAATGCGGCCATTACCTGCCAGATTAGCACTTCACAGACGTGACACGTGTTAAGTGCTTGACTGATTGTCTAACAAGGACATCGGAATGTTGTGGTCCGCCAGAATGCTCAGATCAGGGGGAGGGGTATGCTTGAAAAGAGCCTACTTTAAACATATACTGAGAGCTTTTCTCCTGAGTAGGACGTGGAAGGGGCTTCCAAAAGACACTGTATTGTTTTAGTCATCACAAATAGCCTGTAACCTTTTGACATCGCTCATGTATGAAATGGTTCGAGTTTGCATAGTTATTGCAATATTGTACACATACAGTAGTTTGCTTTCAAATGAGAGATAATCACCTTCCTTTTCACTTTTGTGGAAACAGAAAGGAGTTATCAAAACAAGTTTACCTCATCACCGCATTGTGTGATGTTGAAAAAAGCATAGGCATGTTGATAATTATTTTCACAAAATAATGACTAAACAGGCCTACTGGGTGTGGTGTGATGGAAGGGTGCGTGTGGTTGTGAACGATGACTAAACTCGGCACCCGAGATGGATAAATGCGCTCACGGCACATAGCAGTGCGCTCACGGCACATAGCAGTTCACTGATCTCAGTCAACTAAAAAACGAAGATGCCGAAAGTCTACAGCACTCAGCAAGCTTTGGATATGATCCTGAACAAAGTCAACCCCTGGGACTCTGATGGAGAAGACACAGCCCGTCAGCCAAGTTCAGAATGAATTTTTTTCCGGTAAGATTTCCTCAACATCCTATTTCAATTTGCTGATTATGGCTGTTGTGTTTTAGGAAAAGATGAAAAGAATCCTAAATCAATAGAGAGGAGGCATACTTGAGATCTTTTGTAATTATAATTCAGATGATATCTTTGCATCGATTTAGATATTTCATATTTCGAGGTCGACTGGAGACACACACTGGTCCAACAGAGAAGGCAAAAGACGGCACAGAGTCACTTACAGAGTTTCCTCTGTTTCGTCACTCTTGGCATGCTTCGAACTATTCATGAGGAGACTATTCAGCATGGATGCCAGACACAGCATGACAGTTGGTTCATGGCCCTCCCTAAACTAATGGTGTTCATTGCCGTCCTCCTCTTGCGAGGGTGATCAAACTTCGATCGCTGTGTGACGCGTGGTCGGCATAACTGGGACACCCACTGATCATCAGCATTATGGCCCGAAACCGCTTCCAAGGCATAATACGACGCCTATGCTTCAATGACAAGGACATGCGCAGTGAACAAGTTAGGACTGACAGGTTTGCAGCAGTCTCCAATGTTCGGGGATCTTTCGTTGCCAACTGCATCACATCTTAAAACTCAGGCAGGTACATCACCATTGACGAGCAACTTTTTACGTTTCCTGCAGTGCATTGCAACAAAAGGTTTGGCATCAAGTTATGGGTGGCATGTGACTTGAAATCCAAGTACAGACCCTTTCCAAAAAATTTGAATATCATGGAAAAGTTTATTTATTTCTGTAATTCCATTCAAAAAGTTAAACTTTCATAGATTATAGATTCAGGGCCCACAATTTAAACACTTTCAAGTATTTATTTGTTTGTTTTAACATAATTTGGGTTTCCAGCTTATAATACCCACAAAATCAGGAATTCAAAAAATTTGAATACTGTGACGAAATCACCATTAACTTCTCAGTTTTTCCATCCATCCATTTTCTGAGCCGCTTCTCCTCACTAGGGTCGCGGCCGTGCTGGAGCCTATCCCAGCTATCATCGGGCAGGAGGCGGGGTACACCCTGAACTGGTTGCCAGCCAATTGCAGGGCACATACAAACAAACAACATTCGCACTCACATTCACACCTACGGGCAATTTAGAGTCTCCAATTCATGCATGTTTTTGGGATGTGGGAGGAAACCGGAATGCCCGGAGAAAACCCACGCAGGCACAGGGAGAAAATGCAAACTCAACACAGGCGGGGCCGGGGATTGAACCCCGGTCCTCAGAACTGTGAGGCTGACGCTCTAACCAGTCAGACATGTGCCGCCTACTCAGTTTTTGTCGAAAAAAATAAAGAAAAAAATTAGGGTCACATTAAATCAATCAAAATATGGTACTTTCAAAACTACATGTTAATCTTAAATACTTGGTTGGGAATCCCTTTGCTTTAATCACTGTCTCGATGCGCCGTGGCATTGAGGCAATCAGCCTGTGGCATTGCCTAGGAGTTATGGAAGCCCAGATTTCCTTGATGCTTGTTGTCAGTTCTTCTTTTTTGGGTCTGGTGCCCCTCATTTTCCTCTTGACAATACCCCATAAATTCTCAGTGGAGTTTAGATCTGGCGACTTGGCTGGCCAGTCAAGCTCTGTGTTGGCATGGGCATCAAACCATGTTTTGGTGCTTCTGGCAGTATGGGCAAGGGCCAGGTCCTTCTGGAAGATGAAATCTGCATCTCCATACAGATCCTCAGCAGAAGGAATCATGAAGTCCTCTAAAACAATCTGGTAGACTGTTGCGGTGACCTTGGATTTAAGAAAGCAGAGTATACCAACACCTGCACTGGACATTGCAGCCCAAGTCATGACTGACTGTGGATATTCTCTTCTTCGCCCGTCTTCCCCCAAACCCTTGAACCTCGATTCCCGAATAAAAGCCACACTTTACTTTCATCGGAAAAGAGGACCATGGACCACTGGCCAACAATCCAGTCCTTCTTCTCCTTGGCTAAGTTGAGACGCTTCCTACTTTGGCTCAGGCTCAGAAGTGGCTTGGCCCGAGGAACCGACAGTTGTAGCCCATTTCCCGGATGTGTCTGAATGTGGTGGTTTTTGAAGCTGTGACTCCCACATCATTCCACTCTGATAATCCGCTGAAGCCCACAGTCATCTCTTTTGCTGGTGCATCTTCTGCCATATTTTGTCCTCCCACTGGATTTTCCATTGATATGCTTGGACACAGCACTCTGTGAACAACCACCCTCCTTAGCTATGAACCTTTGTGGCTTGCCCATCCTATGGAGGGTATCAATGATGGTCTTCTGGCCAGTTGTCAAGTCTGCAGTCATCCCCATATTGAACCCAACTGAGACAATTGAACGAAACTGAAGCCATTTAATGACACCTGGGGAAACTGGCGCCAGTGCTTTGAGTTTAGTAGATGATTAATGAGTGACACTCAGTTTCAAACATTTATGGCCTGCAAAATTTGGGATTATTTCTTCACAGTATTAAAATTTTTTCAATTCCTGATTTTGTGGGTTTTATGAGCTGGAAGCCCAAATTATGTAAAAATAAACAAATCATTGAAATTGTTTAATTTGTGGGCCCTGAATGGAATTATGGAAATAACTAAACTTTTCCATGATATTCTAGTTTTTTGGAAAGGGTCTCTATGTGTGCAATGTCATGCCATATCTTGGCATATCCAGTCCTGCCATGGGTTAGACTATCCAAAAATGTGGTGATGAGGCTCATGGAACCGTTACTGGACAAAGGAAGAACCGTTACCACAGACAACTTCTTCACATCATTGTCACTTACGCAACGACTAATCAGCCGGAAGACCAACCTGCTGGACACAGTCAATAAGATTCGCCAGCAGCTTACAGAATCAGCCAAAAAGACTTGGAGCACAATGAATTCAGCACTCAGGTCAAACACACAAACAAGAACATGCAACCATCACGGCACGATTTTTGTAGCCTAAATGCATCGAGCATTTTTATTTATCACTTTATCCACATGCTGCACATATTTATGTTTGTATATTTCATTGCAGTAATTTCTTAGTGAAGTCGTCTTGTTTGAATCTTGTGCATCAGCAATAAATCTGATGATGTAAAACAAACTGTGTCGACCTCTTACTAAGAAGGGAGGGGAAAATATTTTTCCGTTTTGATCACAAAAGTGGAAATATCATTACTATTTGTAGCCTGTTGAACACAGAATAGTGAGATAAAATATATAGAATTAATATTATATAATACTAGTTCTAATCCTCTACCTCTCGTGATATTACAACACACTGATTTATTCAGGTAAAGTCAAAGCAACATCAGTCCCCTTTCAGTAATTGCCTTACTTACAGAACAATGGTGACAAGATGGGGCTGTTCACACCCGAGTTAGGATATTAGTTCAAGACTAATCCAGCCACTTGGCTGCCCTTTGGGCATGGAAGGTAGAAAGGCCAAATGGCTGGGCTGTGGGACTTCTTGTGCTATACCTAATAAATGGTTGGGCCATCCTCAGCAGGAACAACTGAAACCATTCATTTTCTATGACTGGCAATGAGTTTCACATCTCTGTGGAGATATTTTGGGCCACTCTTCCGAGCAGAATTGTTTGAATACAGCAAAAATTGAGTTTTCAAGCATCAACGGCCTTTTTAAGGTCATGCCACTGCATTTCAATTGGATTCAAGTCCAGACTTTGACGAGGCAACTCTAAAACCTTCATTTTGTTTTTTAAAACCATTCCTAGGATGACTTGCTGGTGTGTTTTGGATCGTTACCCTGCTGCACAACCCAAGTACGCTTCAGCTTGAGGTCATGAACTGATGGCTAAACATTTTTCTTCAGGATTTTCTGTTAAAGAGCAGAATGCAAGAATCCATCAATCACAGCAAGTTGTCCAGGTCCTGAAGAAGAAAGAAGCCCAAGACCATCACACTACCACCACGTTTGACTGTTGGTAGGATGTTCTTTTTCTGAAATGCTGTGCTCCATTTACTCCAGATGTAACGAGACATACACCTTCCAAAAAGCTCAATTTTCTTCTCGTCAGTCCATATAGTTCTCCCAAAAGTCATTCAGATGTTATTTTGAAAAAGTAAGACAAGCCTTTATGTTCTTGTTGGTCAGCAGTGGTTTTCGCCCTGGAACTCTGGCATGGATACCATTTTTGCCCAGTCTCTTCTTTTTTGTTATGTCATGAACACTGACCTTAGCTGAGGCAAGGAAGGCCAGCAGTTCTTTAGTTGTCTTGAGTTCCTTCGCGTCCTCCCGGATGAGTCATTACTGTTCCCTTGGGGTAATCTTTGTAGGCCGGTCAACCCTGGGAAGGTTCACCCTTGTTCCATGTTTTTTCCATCTGAGGATAATGGCTCTCCCTATGGGTCGCTGGAATCCTAAAGCTTTAGAAATGTCTTTTGTAACACTTTCCAAACTGATAAATGTCAATTACTATTTCTCAACTGTTCTGGGATGTCTTTGTATTGTGTCATTTTGTTGCAGCTTTTTTAGATCTTTTTTCCGACTTGATTTTGTTTGGACAGATTTCTGTTTAAGTGATTTTGTGATTGAACAGATCTGGAGGTAATCAGGCTTGAGTGTGATCAGTGAAAATTAACCAAAAAATTGTGATTATCCACAATTCATGATTTAACATCCATCCCTCCATCCATTTTTCTGAGCCTCTTATCCTCACAGGGTCGTGGTAGTGCTGGAGCCTATCCCATCTATCATCGGGGAGGAGGCGGGGTACACCCTGAACTGGTTGCCAGCCAATCGCAGGGCATCATGATT
The DNA here is from genome assembly GCF_024500275.1 of Phycodurus eques. Classification (NCBI taxonomy): domain Eukaryota; kingdom Metazoa; phylum Chordata; class Actinopteri; order Syngnathiformes; family Syngnathidae; genus Phycodurus; species Phycodurus eques. The sequence goes on from NC_084527.1 coordinate 26,816,617, forward strand.
TAACAAGGGGGGTAATTACTTTTTCACATAGGGCTGGGTAACTTTGAATATTTGTTTTTCTATAATAAATGATGTCACCATTTAAAAACGGCATTTAAATTCACTTGGGTTATATTTCTGATATTTACATTTGTTTCATGATCTTAAATGTTAAAATTGAGAAACTGCAAAAATATAAGAATTTGAGAAGGTGGGCCAGTACTTTTTCACGGCACTGTGTATATAGTCATACACCCCTAAAAATATTTGGTTAAATGTACCTTAATTTTACTGTGACCAGATACTTTTGGAACCATCAACAAGCTTCTGGCATAATACTGGCTCATTTTAAGTTTATTCATCTTGGTTGCTTTCCTGGCGCAGATACAGTTTTTAAGCAAAGTCCACAAATGTTCGATAGGGTTGAAGTTGGGGCTTTCGGGAAGGCCATTGCAGAAACTTAATGTCAGCCTGCTTGACTGAATTTCCATTCAAATTTCGATTCATACATTCCAAAACCAATTTTTATGTGTGATTTGGATAATTGTTAAACTCTTGATTTAAGGTTAATTAAAAAAATGTGGAGATAGTTCTCCGCTTTCGTTATTGTAGTTTGGCTCATATTCTTTCGCTTAAGAGGAAAAACGCGCGCAACTGCACGCGTTAACGACTGCCCAAATTCTCTCATTGTCTTAAAGGTCCCATGCCATCAGATTATTGCAAGATTATTTGGGTTGTAAATGCCCAGGATGCTCTTTTTCAAGCTGTTCAAATTCGTAATTGAGACAACCATCCATCCATTTTCTGAATCGTATCTCCAAATCTGACTATGGGCGGGGTCTTTTCCAGAATAAGTCAGACCCCTATGGAGATCAGGCATTTTTCATCCCTGTAATTACAACGAACAGAAAGTTGGTCAAAGAAATGTGGCACAAAAAAGTAGAACTACAAACTTAGTTAGGATAAAATGTGCATCTATCAAACCATTGTCTCCAGTTATCTCTGCGAGACTAGCTCTTTTCAGTATCAGCTTACTGAGTAATAAATCAATGTTGATTAATGACATCATTATAACCTATGATCGAGACTTTTGCTACTAAATGAAACGTGGTTAACAGGAAGTGGCTGTAATACCATTTTAAATGAGGCAACACCAACACATTTTAATTTTATGAAGTGTCAAGTAGGTAAAAAAGGCGGTGGTATTTCTGTTATTTTTACATAATTATTTCAGTGTAAAGTAATCATACTGAGTGATTTTAGCGCTTGAATATATCTTTTCTTTTAGTTAAAGGTGACCCAAACTTTATTATTTTGATTTGTAGACCTCCAAGATACAATGTAATATTTTTTCAGAACTGCTGTCAGTTATTTGTACGGACTACAACTATTTTGCCATAACGGTAGACTTTAACATTTACTTTGACAATAACATGGGGGAAAAAATCTGAGTAAATGAGAGTACCGCCACTAAGTTTATGGAGACCACAGCTGTGCCACAAACTGCGAATGCTGAGACAGCTGATGGACGTTTGGATAATTTCACCTGAAAAATCTCAAATGTCATGAATGCTGTCGCTCCTATTAAAACTAAGACAATCTTGAGGTGACCTAGAACACCGTGGAGGATGACAATGATGGTAAAGACCTCGAAATCAAAGTGTAGGAAAGCGGAACGTAAGTGGAGAAAAACTAAACTCCAAATTGACAATGACCTCAACAGACAAAGTCTTTGTCATGTTAACCAAGAGTTAGTCAGGGCTAGACAGCAACACTTTTCTGAACTAATCGGTAAGAACGTCAACAATGTGTTTACTGTGGTTGACAAGCTCACAACCCCCCCCTCCCATCAGATAGCTCCAGAACTCCTAACAGCAGATAGATGCAATTAATTTGCTTATTTTAGTGAAAAAATACAATGCATCTGGTTAAATATCAGCACAAATCAGCAAAAATGATAAAATAATGCTACATCTGAATCCACCCAGGAAAAAACTCTATTACCATGTCAGAATTTGCATTTATTTACTTCTATCTCGGTTGTCAAATACGTTAGAATCACTCGCCTGGTCTGTGGCGCAAGGAAGGTTGAGGGCATTGCTGATTGATAGAACAGCAGGCACGCCCCTTTTTTAATTTATGGACCTCCAAACATGCGTTCAGTCTTAAGCACGATTGAGTTATTACATTATTTTTATTGGATTTATTTTATACAGAACCCAAAAAACAAAACAAATAAACACATGCTCTCCTTTGAAGTGTAGCGTGTTAGACGGGTCGGTGCACACGTCTTACAGGCGACGACTTATCCACTACGGATTGTATTTTCATATTTAAAGTGTGCTATATTTTCCAAATGGATTTCTATGACGTCCACAAGTAAAACTCCATGCTCCACAATTTACAGCCAACCTCAAATGCTTGTGCACAAATTTTCAGGTTACGCACGTTGGGTGTGTCAAAAGTACAGATGTCAAAAGTACAGATGGAAGAATGCGCGTAGGTGAAAAGTGCACAAGCCAGGCATCATTAAAAAAAAACAAAAAAAGACTCCAACATAAACGTCATATAGGTCAGTAAAAACTGAAAAAGCTATACAATATTTTTCAAAAGATTGACAAAAACAGTTCTCATAAGGTGGTTTTATTACAGAGGTCTGGTATTATTTTGTTCTCCTGCGGATTTCATCTAACACTGCCAATTGCTGTATGACAGTTAATTTCAACATTTTAAAGTTGGTAACCCTCTTTTATTGGTTTTACCACTCCTTGCAGGAATTTGACTTGAGCTTTGTGGCAGTAGTTAATGATACAGTAGGAACCATGATGACTTGTGGTTATGAGGACCCCAAGTGTGAAGTGGGACTGATTGTTGGTAAGTGTCATCCCCTGGCATTATTAAAGATTTATTTAAAAAAAAAAGCATTTGTATGAAAATTATTTGGTCAGGTTTTTTCAGTATTTTACTCCTTAGTATTGTTTTTCAGTAATTAAAGTTTTTTTTGCCTACCTACAATTCAGGCACAGGGACCAATGCCTGCTACATGGAGGAGATGCAGAATATAGAAATGGTGGATGGTGATGACGGACGCATGTGTGTCAATATGGAATGGGGAGCATTTGGTGAAAACGGCGAACTGGATGATTTCCTCACAAACTTCGACCGTGTTGTTGATGCCTCCTCAAGCAATCCTGGAAAACAGAGGTACTTTACACGAAGGGCAATTCATTCACTTTTCCAAATTTTGGATTTAGCAGATGTAGTTTATTCGTGTTAAAGTCTAATTTATTACATAAAAAATGTTAATTTGTTTTCACTGACAACTAACCCCAATAAAAAGGTTCCTGTAGCCAACCCAATGCAATTTCCCCTTAAAGGTATGAGAAGCTGATCAGTGGCATGTACCTGGGAGAGATAGTGAGACATGTTTTAATGGAGTTCACTGCAAAGGGTTTACTGTTTCGAGGGAAACTGTCTGAGCGACTCAAGACCTGGGGCATCTTTGAGACAAAATTCCTGTCACAAATTGAAAGGTATGGATTATTCACAGTCAGTTTCTTCTCGGTTTATACTTGATTACCACAGTAACTACTATAGGCATCACAGTTGTTTGTTTTCTGTCTTGTTACTTGTAAGATGTAATTGTTACCTACAACATGAAAAGTAGAAGGATTTTATTTGTAAAAATATATGCAGTTGTTTGATGTGTGCAAAAAAAAAAGCCAATATTGCATAATGGGAAGAAGCTCATAACATAATAAATTGGCCCTTTTAAAAATGTAATAAGCCCATAACGAAATAACTGGCCAATATCATAATAAAGGTCCTGTACCTATAACGTCCACTATATTTGGAGATACAGTAGCTTAAAAAGCTCAAGAGCAGCAGAGGAGAGGACAGAGCAGAGGACTAGAGATCATGTTAACCATCAAGTTAAATAGACAAATACATGGAGAGAGAGAGAGAGAGAGAGAGAGAGAGGTAGTGTGCGAGAGATAGACAAAGATGGAGAAAGTATGCATTTTCACAGTTAAAGCTGAACTCAGGTGTTTACATACACTATAAAAAAGCCGTGATTTTCTGAATCCACGCTTCACCACCAGCAGCCAGTCCGGGCAGCCTTTTCTGTAAAAATTCAAGATCTTTTAAAGACAATTCTTGGTATATTAACCCACCTTGTTGACTGGGGGCTCGTCCGGGATTGATGGGAGTTTTACTTCCCCGGTGTCTTGGTCTGTCATTTGAGCGGCTCCCTCGACCGGCAAAGCCGGACATAGGGAAGTCACTGGGGGACCACTTTTGGGAAGGTCCGTAATTGGATATAGTGGGTCAATTTGTCACTCTTTTTCGCCGAACAGCTGCCATGGCAGTGGACACCGCACAAATCTCGTGGACATTTCTCCTCAATTTTTTTAAAAATTGTTTTTATTTTCTTATCCAAATCTCTTTTCTCCATCCACCCTGCAGTGTCCAACTTTTCCTTTTTCCACTTTGCCCACACACTTCTAAATTACGCTTGTTTCTTTCCATGCTAGCCAACAACTGACCTTCTATTTCAATCCACAAATCCTCCAATGACTTCTGGTAATCACTCTGATACATATCGCATTCACTACCTCTACACTCTACTGTCCAATTCACACCCCAGCGTTTTAGTGGCACACTCATTCTAAATCGGTTTTTGGGGGTCCCAAAATCCCCAACATCTACCGAAACGTCACTGTATGAAACCGAGTCCGATTTCAAGTCAGTCTACGACGGGACTCGTAGGCACCTCGTTACCCGACTTTTCCCAGGTCGTCTGTTACCCTGGTCTGTGAGGATATCTGTTACCCTGACCAGTCAGGCCCTTTGTTATCCTGACCTACGATTAACACAACAATAACAACACAACATCCTAGTAACTATTGACAATGAAACAATTGTACCACCAATCTCCCAAATTTCACAATTTACAATGTGCAGAATTCGTGATTTAATCAAGCATGTTAGTGGCCAGTTGTTATGTTATTGGCCTATCACATTTTAAAAATGGCAAAGTTATTATTTATATGCCATTGTTATGTTATGGGCCGTTATTATGTTGATTAAAAAAAAAAAAGTATCCACTTTTTTCATTAAACACAAGGCACATCACATTTTCAGAATTCAGACGATAGACTCTCGCTTTCCTTCTCTCTCTCTCTCTCTCTCTCTCTCTCACACTACACTACACACACTCCCTTCCCATGAGAGCCCAGCTTCAGTGAATTTCAGCTCCTTTGTATGAGAACAGCAAGTTATGCATAGTATTAAAACATTGAACAGTTGGACATGTTCATTCAAGAAAGTCAAATTAAGCTCACCTGTAAAGGTTATAGTGAATATTAATCAATTCTGAAATTTCACCCGAACTCTGAATATCCTAATGTGTATTAAGAATATCATATAACGATACTTTTACACACACACTTTCAGTGTGTAACCTTGATTTTGTTTGTCTGATCCCTTAAGTGACCGTTTGGCCATGCGTCAGATCCGTTTCATCTTGCAGCACCTTGGTCTTACCAGCTCAACGTGTGATGACAGCGTCCTCGTGAAGGAGGTTTGCAGCGTTGTCTCACGCCGGGCAGCACAGCTCTGTGGTGCTGGTTTAGCTGCTGTGGTTGATAAAATAAGACAGAACCGCAACATGCAACAGCTCTCAGTTACAGTTGGGGTTGATGGCACCCTTTATAAGATGCACCCTCAGTAAGTATGGTTTGTCCCCAACCTTTTAATACAAATGTATTCCCCTTTCATAAAGATTTAACCCCTAAATTATAACCCTAATTTCTCTTCAATCCAAAGTTTTGCAGGAGTCGTGCAAGAGACATTGCAGGATTTGGCACCACAGTGCAAGGTGACATTCCATAAGTCTGAGGATGGAAGTGGAAAAGGAGCAGCACTCATAACCGCAGTGGCCTGTAGAATCAGGAGTAATACACTGGCCAATAGCCCAAACTAATTTTCTGTACCTTGTCTGCCTACATAGAATATCTGCCTGTATCTACATCATTGTCTGCTTTACAACAGTTCTGATGATTTATTCTGTTTTTAGGTTTATTGGAGTCTATATTGATGTGAACTGATAGTACGCTTACATGCATTTAATAGACTAAATTAAAACCAGACTTTCAAAATTGATCCTCTTATGTTTCAGTGTTACTGTTTTTACAAGTAGTATGAACTAGTTGTAACACTTGGGACTCTGGAGACCAAATTTTGAAGGTCTTGGTCTCGGACTTGACTTCCAGAAGTCTTGGTCTTGTCTCGGACTGGCCGCGCTCGGGATTTTCTGTCGACACCAGTCAAGACCTGCACTGATCTGCTATTCGTCAACTTCATTAATGTGATGATAAGGAGAAGCTCTTGGTAAAACAACAAATACCTTCCATTTATATTTTACTAACCCTCCACAACCACATAATGACTGCAGCTTTAGTGGTATTGTGACGCTCGCCCCTCCTGCACATGAGCAGAAGTGAAAAGGCGCGAGACGCAATTACGAATCTGAGCGTGGAGAGTCAAGACATATGTACTAACTTAATGGTAATTAAATGTGGCTTCTTTACTGACAAAGACTTCATATGTAAGACAACATGCAAAACAAAACATTCTGCAGTGTGTGCAAATTCTGCACTCTTCAACTTACACTGTGGGGAGAAAGTCAAACTTTGCGTGGAAGAAAACAAACACACATAAGCTAATGTGAACTGTAAGTAATACCAGCGAATCTAATTTGGTCTTTCTGAGATGAATATTATTTCTTGAAAGAAGCCATGGTATGGTCATGGTTTTTAAATTACATTTTTTTATAGTCTTGGTCTTGTCACAGTCACGGCTTGTTTTGGTCTCGGTCTTGTCTCGTTGTTCGTCTGGACTCCCAAAAGTCTTGGTCTTGTCTTGGTCTCTGTCAGCTCTGGTCTCTGGTAAGTCTTGGTCTCAGATAGTGCGGACTTGAGCGCAACACTAAGATTAAGCTTCCCAGAAACCAGATTCCTCCCTCATTATTTACATAATATCGAGCAAGAACAGCGGCGGACGTTAACATGAATTACCAAGAGAAGCTGCAGCGGTGTGCTGTATATTTGGACTGAGAGGAAAATAAATTCATGCTACATCAGGTTAGAGGTCAATATTATATGGATGGAAGGAAAACATACCTGTTACATGTGGAACATCTATGATTCAACATCCGTTTCAAACTGTGACATGCCTGACCGTATCCAAATAGGAAAACAGGTAAGCTGTATTTTAACAAAAAATTTTGCATTTGCATTTTTTATTTAGACTGTAAATACAGTAAAAACCAAAATAAAATAATAATAAAAAATAATATATATATATATATGTATATATATATATGGATGGATGTTGAGTTATTTTAATAATAACACAGTGCTGTCACTCCCATTATTCCAAGGCACTGATATTGCAGCGATAGTTCGAAACTTGATTACCAAAGGCTTTTACAACTCAATGTTCTTAGGTACCGAATTTAAAATGTAGTCTTTCTTTCAAAGAGGCACCACCCCATTGAAGTATCTTCGATGTAGTTTAGCTACTTTTGCTCTTTGATTGGAGTAAATCTTTTCAGTATCCCACTTCTTCTTCGCTATCCTCCTTTCCTTGCAGGATTTCCTGTACTTTTGAGGTTCCACCACCAAGTCTCCTCCCATTTCCTGACAGAAGATATACCAAGTACATGTACTCTCCTGCCTTTCTCTCTGATCACCTTGGCTGTAGTTGTCCAGTCTTCTGAAAGCTCCTCCTGTCCACCGAGAGCCTGTCTCCCCTCTTCCCAAAAAGCCACACAGCGCTCTTCCTTTCTCAGCATCGCTGCACTGCCTTTGTCTTCTTACTCTTCCTTGCCACCGCCAGACTCATTTTACACACCACCATCCTATGCACTCTCCTCTACCACTCCTTTACAGTCAGTAACCTCATTTTAGATTACATTGTCTGCACAAGAGGTAATCCACCTGCGTGCTTCTACCTCCGCTCTTGTCGGTCACCCTATGTTCCTCCCTCTTCTGGAAGAAAGTGTTCCTACAGCCATTTCCATCCTTTTGGCAAAGTCTACCACCATTTGTCCCTCCAAATTGATTTCCTGCATGCCAAACTTACCCATCACTTCTTCATCACCCCTCTTTCCTTCACCAACATGTCCATTAAAATCTGCACCAATCTCTCTGTCTGGGAAGCTCAGAACTACTTCGTCCAGCTCCTTCCAGAATTTCTCCTTTACCTCTAGGTCACATCCTACCCGTGAGGCATAGCCACTCATCACATTATACATAACACCCTCAATTTCAAGTTTCCGCCTCATCACTCGATCTGATACTTTTTTCACCGCCAAGACATTTGAGCTAGCTCTTCCTTTAAAATAACCCCTACTCCATGTCTCTTCCCATCTCCACCACAGTAAAATACTTCGAACCCTGCCCCTAAACCTCTAGCCCCACTGCCTTTCCACCTGCTCTCCTGGACACACAATATATCAACCTTTATCAACCGTTGTTAACCCGGGCCACGACCGATCCGGTATGGAATTCTTTGGATGAACCCTCATATTTGTTTAGCAAAGTTTTAAGCCGGATGCCCTTCCTGACTCAACCCTCTGCATTTACCCGGTCTTGGGACCGGCCTACAGTTTCCACTGGTTTGTGCCCATCATACGGCTGCATTCTCTCACTTTTGTATAACGAAGGTGATTTTGGTTTTCTTGTAATAAAAAAAGACAAGATTGCTTCCTGACTTATTCTGTCAGAAAAAGACTTGCCAGAACAGCTGGTGTCAGAAGTGGGATTCCAGGAATGATCGATTAAAAGTCACTGGCAGATTAATGCTGTATCTTCTGTATGGGCACCGATTGTGCCATTTTATTCTGGAACCCTTGTAAAAGTGTCAGTTGTTTGCCCGGAGTCCCTCTCCCCAACAGCCGTATATTCTTCTATATTCTCTAGGCCTAAGAAGGAGACAATGGAGGAATATATCCAAGGTCCTTCCTGCGTCACTTCCGGGTTATCGTAATTTTAAATTACAGCTTTATAAATAAAGATATTTTATATATATGAGGGGCACCACGTCATATTTTTACAAGATGAACTTGAGGCGAAATGACGACGAACCTTTTTAATCAGTCTCTTATCGGAAGGTGGCTACACTTTAGAAACTTTGAGTTCTAGACTTTCCAGAGGTTTTGTTCCGAACCCAGTCACACAAAACGATGCAAGTGGTAAATTTGATAGACAATTTAATAGTAAAAAGGGGTTTCTACAGGATACAACACAAACACAAAACAAACAAGGTACAGACGAGCATTGGCAAAGGAAGGGATTTGTGACGTGAGATTAGCAAAATGGGCGTGTAGTGAATGCATATAGCTGAGGACTCCTGTTCTCGTTAATTTAAATGTCTGCATAATGGTAGTGCCTTAATGTAAGATTTGAACAGACAATGAAGATGCTAGGCAAGAGTCTCTCACTTCAATGTTTTATTTATAGCCCAACATAAAACAATATTGTGGTATTTTACCAAATACACTATGTATTCACATAATACACCATACAGCTACAAAGAGAGAACAAAACCACTTTTTACATACTGCATCCTTGACATGGAAAATTAAACAAGAAAACTGGAAAAGTAATGTAGCTGCCAGTTATGTAGGTAGGTTTTTTTTTCCTCTTCATTTGTATTATTCAGGGTTGCTTTTCCCAAATTTTGAGTTTCATTCAATTAGGTGTTTAATGGACTTATAAAAAAGTAGGCCATGCACAGTGTGATGAAAAAAGTCTAACTATGTGCGTGTCCACAAAAGGCGAAATACACAAACAAGTAGAATTAAGAAGATAAAGGAGGCAGTACACATTTTCTATTCTTCTTGTTCAAATATCTCAGCACTCTGCACAGTAACATTTACAACAACATCCTAAAAGGGTCATTTCCATGTGATGTACCAAACATAAAATCCAGATAACAGTCTTCACATAATACAAAGTTACTTATCGTCTAAGATTACAGGAGTTCAAGTACAGTATGTGGAATGAAGACTAATAAAGAATGCAAATGACAGGTTGAGTGTAATAAAACGGGATGTCCATCTATTCATTTCCTATACCACTTATCCTCATCAGAGTTGCAACGTACAAAAGGATGTGCAGCATTGTAATAAAATACTAAGCGCCATGGCAGTTTGTGATCTTCTAAAAACTCTGATCAAATGTAGAATTCTCTTGACATTTTCAGAAAAACAGCTGTGGTAAACCAAATAATAATTTGCACAGTGACTTTAAGGTTTTGTGTTGTAGCACCAACTCCCAGAGAACAACCAAACTTTTCATGTATTTCAAAACGTTCGCTGTATGCACCATTTGCATCCAAGTATGTGACGCGGGCTGTTCATAGTGGTTGAAAAGTAAAAATAAGGAATTACTACAAGAAAACGTTTCTAACAAAGATATTCTGCAGGGTGCATATTTAAGTTGAGAACTATAGACAATAATAATGATGGGTCAAATCAAACAAGCAGTGAACACCCCCCATGACGTAGCTTGAGACTGCATCTGCAGATACCAGTGTCTTTCTTAAAGCACTCCTTTTGGATATGGTTACTTGCCTACAGGTTGATAACGCTTTTCCATCCCTCTATCAGTCACTTAACTGCGATTGCATTGTAACGACTGAACCTAAGCATGAAAAAGCAGCCTCAGTGTGGTTTAAGGTAACAAACCTGACCTACCAGCAACTCTAAAGCTCACTAGCTAAGGCTTACAGTCTTGTTTGCTAGTTTAAACATCAGATAGTTTTAGTTTGGATTCTGGAATAATAATAATAATAAGAAGAATAACATAGAACATTTGCATACAAGTCAGCTTCAGGAGGTGAGTCTTGGTACCTTTGGTGCAAAACTATTTTCCACTTTTATGGCAAGCTAAATGACTTGAGATCATACTGTTGTTTTGCAGGTTTAAGGTTTGTAGTAAAAACTTGCTATTCTCCAGTTTTGTATGCATTTAAGTGTTCTAAATTGGACGTTTTAGCTTGTGTTTCGCGAGTAACGTTCTTTAACCAGTTACATGCGGACTTTAGGATACAGTTACAGTACTTGTGAGAGTAGAACAAATGTGTTACGAAGTGTACATGTACACACAAAACACAGAGACCAAGCGTACTGTTGTCAAAATACCCCCTACACTTTTAGGATTTACATACTATCCTCACCAGTTAAATAGTTTTACCTAAATATTTTACTATTTACATATGTATCTATCTCTTCAGAAAATTAAAAAAAACTAACTTTCAAGTTGTCAATAATCAGCTTTCTTTTTGTCATTAAAATCAAGTTTAAAAGTGCTTTTAAAAATCTGTTCTTTTCTATGTACAATTTGTATTAGCTATATAAAAATGAAAAGAAAAAAAAGAACCCAAGGACAATCATTATCATCACCATTAATAAATAAAACTTAAAAAAAAAAAAAAAAAAAGGTAAAGTGATTGTGGAGATCTTGAGTTCACAAAGGTACATGCATGATTCTCTGCCCTCAGTAGCAAGTTGTGATTGTGACCAGTGTCTCTACGGCATGAGGTAGAGCGCTGGAGACTAACAAGGTCTTTTCACAGATGAAAAGTGTCGCGACCCTAAAAACTGCCCAGCAACCGGGAGTCAGCCTGCATGCAATCAAAATTATTCACTCGTTTTTAATTACACCCCCCTTTTTGTGACAAAACCATGCATCCACTTCTGAATGCATGGTTCATGGGGATGAACTCAAAATAAGCAAATCATCCACATGTCTCACTCTTTGGCTCTTTTACACAAACACACATGCAAAGTGAGAGATTGATTGACTCGTTGCATTAGGTACCAACTCCCAGAAGCCACACCATTAAATCTAAGCTTGTTCCATCAACAAATGGGAAACAAACAATCTGTTTACGAGGTGCCTGCAGAAGGACCCGTCGTGCTCTGCTCGAAGATGACAGCACCATGCAGACGAGAGGATGGGCCTTCACAGTAAATCAAGTGTAGAAGGAGAGCACCAGAGTGTATGTATGGATCACTAAAAGTACTCCTATCACTTATGTTCTAACCCAGGTTCTTTCCAGAATAGTTTCACATTTGAGCTTCATTTGGACAAAGATCACCACTGCCTTTGGTAAACCTGTCAGAGCTCAGTGACCCCTCTGCCGGCTTGGCCCTGGAGGGTTGATGCAGCAAGGCAAGGCGCTACTGGCTTCTGAATGAAACTCACTGTAAGTGCTAGTAAGTGTCTGCTGTCTGAACGTGCCACTTTGAAAGGGCAGTCAAGTCTGCCCTCTAGAGTTTACACTTCAAAGTGTTCACTCCTTACTGAGGAAGTTAACGAGATCCTCTTTGATGTAATAGTTACAGATCTGGGATCAGGTGGAATTTGCAAACAAGACAAGCACACGCACAAAAAACACACTTGTGGTGGTGTAGTAGATGAGCTAGAAAACATTTTCTCTCAAACTACAGGACCTCGATTTTAGTTAGAGCACCGAAGTAGAGCATCAAGTGCCATGAAGAGTATACAGTAGGTGAATGAAAATCCCTCAGACCTGGAAGTTGAGCACCAGTCATAAGCTGCTGGGGTGTAGAACAGGAGGAGGAGCACATTAAGAATGACAAGAGATCTGCTCTTATTGCAGATGTGTTCTTTACCTTCCTTCTTTTTGCAAAATGCCAATTGCTTTCATCGCAAGGACACAACTACTTCATTTCTCCAGAAACATTACTTTTCCAATACATAACCAAACTAAGAGGCATGCTTTTTGGGATGAGGGGGAAACAGGAGTACCTGCAGAAAAAACACAAACCATTTTTTTGTCAGTCTCGATGAAAATTAAGATATTGTTTTCGTGTTTCTCAAAGGGAAAATTTCCCACTGGGAAAATTCTGTTCACAATGTGAACAGAAACATGAGGCGCATTCTGGCGAATAGCAGTCACAAATAATGCAAAAATATGTTTCATCCCACAACTGTGAAATTGGTCAATTGAAAATTCCAGTCTTAAAACATATTTCTCCCAATTTTCACGAGCTCAAAGTGAAGTTGAAACTTTCGTCATGATAATGAGTTATCCAGTCCACTAACTTGTACTAAAGAGACTGATCTCTTGTCAGGCAGATAATGGCTCCTCCTTTTAATACAGCTGGAAGATTGACAAAGAAAAGACAATAAGTTTTCCAAACATGGAAAAAGAAAGTCTGACCGATTCAGACTTGCTTAAAAATATATCGAACGAAAAACAAATCACGTCATTAATAATAACATTATTGAAAACAACCATGATAAAAAAAAAAAAACAACAACAATTCTTCATATTACAATACCTGCAATAACAACATTGACAGTAACAATTGCAATTATAATAATATGTATAATAATAGCAATATTTAGAATCATTCAAATTCTATAAACAAGAAAAAGCAATGGAGTTCCTCTCCAGGGAAGGGAGAGGAAGAGCACCACAGGCAGCTTGTCGAAAGCCCCAAAACTGCCTGACATGAGGTAAAAAAACAACAATAAAAATGTCCCCCACTTCTGAGTGTGGACTGCAGAGGGGGAAGATGGAGAGATGGCAGACTGTGTGACATGCTCGAGACATTCATCTTGCTCATCCCTCTATCTGGCTCCACATTTGCCCCACCCGCTAGCTTTTGGTGGCTGACGTCACACAAAGTGGCTGTAAGGCCCAGTGAGCTGCGTGAAGGCATAGGGAGACACATTAACCATTGAGGTGGTGTGGAAAGTGGGAGCTAACCGTGTCACTGGCCCCTCCCTCTTGTCTTTCGATTGTCCAGCACCTGACGTGGCCCCTGCCGCTGTGGCCCCCCATTTGCGTTTCTTGCTAAGCGCCTTGATTTCCTCCTGGGAGAGGCCCAGGAGAGCTGCTTCCTGCTGCCTCTGGAGCGCCCGCTCTTCTAGCATCTTCATTTTGGCCTCCCACAGAGCCAAACCGTGGATGGGTTGCTGGAGGTTTTTGTGCTGATAGAATACCAGAGAGATGCGAGAGGGGTGGGAGCGATCAGGCTTTTTGAGCGGAGTGGTAGCATGTAGTTCCCGACGGGCACATTCAATTAGGATGGACCCGTGGGCTGGAGCTACCGCTACTCCCCCAATGTTGGGATCGAGGAAATTGTGCTCACTATCAGACCACACCTCGTCGTCATCTTCCTCGTGGCCCCTGGTGCTCTCAGCGTCACTCTCCGCTCGACTGGGGTCCCAGCAAGCCTGATCTGACTGCTGCAGGGCGTCAGGGAAGAGGCGTCCCTCAGGAGCAGGGGATGGTGTACTGCCTGCGACTGAGCCTCCACAGGACTTCCAGGCTTTCTCTTGAACCCCAAGGGGAGTGGAACAGCGACTTTCACCCGTTTTGGACCACATCTTGTCTGGGTAGGCACCGGCAGGATTGCTGTGCTTCAAACCAGGGCTATATGCACCGTGCCCCGTAGTCCAAGACTTTGGCTCGGGACTTGGCGCAGGGCTGGCCCACTGCCTGGGAGTGGCAGGCTGTGGTATATGTGAGGGGGAATGAGAATTGCCAGGGTGTGGAATTAAGAATGGGTGAGTGATACCTGGCTGCGGTGTACCCGGATGAGGGGTGCTTGGGCGTGGGGTGGATGGACGTGGAGATCCTTGGTGTATGTTACGCAGGGTGCCTAAATGAGGAGAGGAGGAGGGAGGTACATGGGGGACTGGTGATGCAGCAGTGGATTCCATCAGAGTATTTGAGGCAGGGAAGGACGTCCACGGTTGGGGGTAAGGAGAGGGTTGCTGCTGCGAATGCTGGTGGAGCATCTGCTTTTCTGCGTTAGAAAAGGAGACTTCAGGGTGTTGTTTCGGATTTTGATGATCCCAGTTTGTAGGAACGAGACTTCCATTGGACCTATTTCCTGGCCAGTTTGTAGGTTGGGTGGCACCGGCTTGACTCAGCCCTGTGTCCTCACAGACTGGCATATCCATTGGCTCCTGCTTGATGACTGGGGTGCCTATATTGGAGGCATCAGAGGGGACTGAAGAAGGACGTGACTGGTTGTAGTCTGAAGACTGGCTATTATTTTGGGTTGGTTGCGCTGGATGGCCGGGATAGGAATGAGCTAGTCTAGCCTGAAAGCTGTGAATATCAGGCTTATTGTCTAGCTGGAAAGCCATTCTGCCTGCTTTGGACAAAGAGCCGCTGCGACCCTCGTAGGTCCTCATCTTGGGCGCAAAAAGTGCATTGGAGGGGTAGTTGTAGAAGCCATAGTGCGATGCTGGCAGATTCTGGTTATAGCCATTTACTGGGTCTCCTGCAGAGGGCTGGCCAGTTGTGGGGAGGCCTCCCCTTGCATAGTAGGCAGGATGTGGGCACATGGTCTTGATTGCATCTGCTGCTTGCAAAGAGTATGCATCCATTGATCCGTTGAATGGCTCCTTCTTAATGTTGGGCTTAACCTCTTGTTTTGTGATTGCTGGATGTATAAAAATAGGAAAAAGTTACACAGAGGACTTACGAAGCACATTTGAGCCTAGCAAGACAAATTAACCTGAAACAAAAACTTGAATCTACAATGCAAATTCCAATGAAGTTGGGACATTGTGTTAAACATGGATAAAAACTGAATACAATGATTTGCAAATCATGTTTGAAACGTCACCGGCTTCTCTGGGCCCGAGCTCATCTAAGATGGACTGATGCAAAGTGGAAAAGTGTTCTGTGGTCGGACGAGTCCACATTTCAAATTGTTTTTGGAAATTGTGGACCTCGCGTGGACCAAAGAGGAAAAGAACCATCCGGACTGTGATGGACGCAAAGTTCAAAAGGCAGCAATCTGTGATGGTACGGGGCTGTGTGTTTAGGGATTTCATCATCTACGGTCCATAATATCATCAAAAGTTTCAGAGAATCTGGAGAAATCACTGCATGTAAGCGGCAAGGCCGAAAACCCACATTGAATGCCCGTGACCTTCAATCCCTCAGGCGGCGCTGCATCAAAAACCGACATCAATGTGTAAAGGAAATCACCGCATGGGCTCAGGAACACTTCAGAAAACCAATCTCAGTAAATACAGTTCGGCGCTACATCCGTAAGTGCAACTTGAAACTCTACGATGCAAAGCAAAAGCCATTCATGCACAACACCCAGAAACGCCGCCGGCTTCTCTGGGCCCGAGCTCATCTAAGATGGACTGATGCAAAGTGGAAAAGTGTTCTATGGACTGACGAGTCCACATTTCAAATTGTTTTTTGGAAATTGTGGACGTCGTGTCCTCCGGGCCAAGGAGGAAAAGAACCATCTGGACTGTCATGGACGCAAAGTTTAAAAACCAGCATCTGTGATGGTATGGGGCTGTGTTAGTGCCAATGGCATGGGTAACTTACACATCTGTGACGGCACCATTAATGCTGAAAGGTACATACAGGTTTTGGAGAAACATGCTGCCATCCAAGCAACGTCTTTTTCATTGACGTCCCTGCTTATTTCAACAAGACAATGCCAAACTACATTCTGCACGTGTTACAACAGCGTGGCTTCGTAGTAAAAGAGTGCAGGTACTAGACTGGGCTGCCTTCAGTCCAGACCTGTTTCCCATTGAACATGTGTGGAGCATTATGAAGCGTAAAATATGACAACGGAGATCCCGGACTGTTGAACAGCTGAAGCTGTACGTCAAGTTTTGTAGGTGGAAAGAACTCCACCTACAAAGCTTCAGCAATTAGTGTCCTCACTTCCCAAACGTTTATTGAATGTTGGTAAAAGAAACGGTGATTTAACACAGTGGTAAACATGACCCTGTCCCAGCTTTTTTGGAATGTGTTGCATCCATAAAATTCTAAGTTAATGATTATTTGCTAAAAACAATACATTTGATCAGTTTGAACATTAAATATCTTGTTTATTTAATTAAATATAGGTTGAACATGATTTGCAAATCATTGTATTCTGTTTTTATTTATGTTTAACACAACGTCCCAACTTCATTGGAATTGGGGTTGTAAATGCAATTCATATTTGTGAATGAAACAAGACTAACCTTTATTGCCTGGATGTTGAGGAGACTCACTGAAACATACTTCAGCATTGACCACTGTCTTTTTCTCTGGTGTTTCTGCTGCCTGCTGCTGGAGTTTACTCTTCTTCTTCTCTGATGCAGCTTTCTTGGCGTCCAAGCGGCGCTGTCGACACGACTTGGCTGGTTCGGGCAACCTGCGTACTTCTCGGCGGAAAGCCTGAAGCACCTGAATGGCTCCCGTCTTCATTTTGAGGCGCTGGCCCTCCTCGCTGCCGAATTCATCAGTGGTGGAGACTTTGTAGAGGGGCAACACATGGAGCTGTTCATCCTGAGGAATCTCCCCCACCATGCGGTTGTCCTCCTTGGTCAAAGTGCACACCTAAAAGAGAGTAAGAAAAAAAGCACAACGTTTCGTAAATTTGTCATGCTAGCACCTTAAACATTTCACTGTAATCCCGTCCCAGGATATTAGAGACCATACCACTGTGCAACCATTGTAAAGGTTGTGCTGGTCCTTATGGGCGTGGGCGCAAAAGTCCAGGCAAGCGGTGACTCCAGCGAATGGTCTGCCCGCCTTCAAACCCAGCCTGCAGTCTGAAGCCTTTGTCTCTGATTGACACTGACGGATAGAGCAGAGATTACATGAAAGTTGCAAAAGATATCATTTTTTCACTTTTAGTATTACGTCACAATGCCATCAAGAAGAACATAGTCTGATGAACCATTTCAAAGTGTTCTCCAGAATTTGAATTAAAAGTGAAGAGACTAAACTGAAGTGCTGAATATAAACAATAACACAATGTGTTAACATTTCGATGTCATTTGATGCGCGAAAGTTAGCAAAAGCACTGCACACGACCTCATAACGTTATCTGAGATACATACAAGCGCAGCTTGCCAGTATGAGCACCAATACTGTGTCAAACTGCTGAAGTCGAAGATCTGGTGTTGACATGACTATCTAGCATGCAAGGCAGCATAATATCAAAATGAACTATAGGCAGTTGTTTTAACGTCAAATTTCAACATGGTTATTGTCAGTGTGCTTTTACAGCAGTTTAACAGTTAAAGTGTGCAGCGGTGTAGAACTACATTGCAGTTTGCCTGTACCTAAATGAAGTCAAGAAAACAAAACTGTCACTAGCACTAAAGCCCTGTCAACTTTGCATCCATCCATTTTCTGTGCCGCTTCTCCTCACTAGGGTCGCGGGTGTGCCGGAGCCTATCCCAGCTATCTTCAGGCGAGAGCCGGGGTACACCCTGAACTGGTCGCCAGCCAATCGCAGGGCACATAGAAACAAACAACCATTCGCAGTCAATTCATTTTAAAAGAGGGATTGGTAACAAAATGCTTGCAATATTTGAATGTTATGAAAAGCGAAGACAATCTGCAATTTTGGTATTTTAGCAAGAGACATGAAGTCGCCGCACATGATTTGCTTTCACGGGCCACATAAAATGATGTGGCAGTCTGGTTGTGTCCCCTCAGGCCATGAGTTTGACACCAGTGATATGGAATGTGACAGGGAATGCTGGCACGTTCTTGAGTACAAGTGCATAATTTCAGTATTCAGATCCATATTTGTGAACCAACCTGGTTACTGTAGGCCTGAGGAGCCAACTTCCTGTACAAGGGAGCCACTTCGGTGGCCAGATTCTGGAACTGATCCCTGAGTTTGTCCTCCTGACAAGAAAAATATGAAGACACAGAAAGTACAGCATTAAATTTATACACACACAAAAAACATGGTTACATAAATCTAGACGAGTTAAAGTCAGTTATAAGATGCAGATGTTAGTACCTCTTCAGGGCGCTCTCCTTGTAGCCGGAACTTGCGCGGTGTTTTGCTTCGGGCGTATTTACAACCATTAAAGTACATACTCCAAGAACAGCCAAAGGAAAAGGACGCGCCACAAGTGTCAGGGTCCTTGCCTTGACACGCACATGTACGACTGCAGGGGGAGACAGTGAGCACATCTTCAGAATGAATTCAGATTTACAGTCATTTCATCATACCTCTATGTAAGATAAAGACAACAACATAAAGAATGAGTATAAAATAGTACCCAAATATTCACTAGTATCATGGTACTTTATTGTTTAGCGAACATTTATATCACATTTCTAGCAGATACCCAAAAAAAAACTCTTTGCATATCATAAGAATTGTTTTAGCAATGCTGTATTTTTGAGTGCCCACTATATTTCAAGCGAGATGAGTTTAGTCATCACTTGGGTCAAGCAAGTCATTATTCAAGTCGTACAATCTTGCTCAGTCACAACATCCTGTATAATGGAGAGCCATCCATCCATTTTCTGTACCGCTTATCCTCACAAGGGTCGCGGGCGTGCTGGAGCTTATCCCAGCTATCTTCGGGCGAGAGGCGGGGTACACCTTGAACCGGCCGCCAGGCAATCGCAGGGCACACAGAAACAAACAACCATTCACAACTCACATTCACACCAATGGGCAATTTAGAGTCTTCAATTAACCTAGCATGCATGTTTTTGGGATGTGGGAGGAAACCGGAGTGCCCGGAGAGAACATGCAAACTCCACACAGGCGAGGCCGGGATTTGAACCCCGGTCCTCAGAACTGTGAGGCAGATGTGCTAACCAGTTGTTCACCGTGCGCGGACAAATAGATTTTTCGGTGATCATAATACACAAAAAAAGTCTATTTACAACTTGTAAAAGTTAAATTAACAACAAATGAGATTATGAAATGAAATGTAATGGACTGAATCATTTTAAAGTTACATTCAAAAAAAAAAAAAAAAAAAAAAAAATTGCCATGTGTACTTTGTGGTTAAGCCGTCCAAAATCAGTCTCTGTATTGTTGCTTACTTTAGTGAGGGATAAAGAGAGAAAAATAGAACATGGCTTTCTGATTTGCAACCTAACTGTACCTTTGTCAAATAAGTCCCTCCAGCTACTTACTCATCATTGAGGCCACAGCGTCTACTGGTAGGGTTGCCAAATTTGGTGAGGGTGTCGCTGATCTCACGGTACAATGTGTCAGCCATAGACCTTGGGACACCTTCCCATGCCATGATTAGAATGATGATGACTGCATTGGCACAATGGTGGCCTGCACGATGACGCACCAGACACAAGAGCTTTTCTTTCTCACTCCCACGTCGAATCACCTGATGGAGTTGAACATTTTTAGCTTTGACACTTGAAGCTATAGTCACGATCAATTGTCAATCTTTGAAAGGACAGACTTCCAAAAAGAAATACACACAAGTGCCATGAACTTCAAAGCTCACATTTAGATCTGTCCGATTTGTGTTAGAATGTTGTACAGAACGTTAACTGGGATATTGATAACAGGAGCGGAAACATCGTCACTTTTAAACGTTATTGGCCTACATTTTGGCAAACAATCTACTTTCGCCATTCACTAAAAGACGAGACATGCATATGCGCAGCTGATACTTGCAGTTTTTAATTCAAGGAAAGAAAGTTAAGATTTTAAAAGATATTTAAGAGATCAATAATTCCAATCCTAAAGAAAAACTTCACCTGCTTTACATCTTATTGATCGGGTCATTTTGAAAAGCTGTCATACAATAGAATGTGATGCATAGCTCTTTTTCTCTGGCTTTCCAGTTTCTTTCGCTCATTTAAAACCTCTCTCACACTTTATGTCTACCCTCTTCAATATTTACTTTTGAAAGTTTGTTGGCACAGGAGGATCCAATACAGCCCAGGGTGTTACATGTCCCAGTCCAAGATAATTTCATGAGGCAAAAGTAGTTTGGAAACACCCCATCACAAAGCATCGAACAGGGTGTGACGCGGCTTACCCATTTAGCGATTGGGCACCCCCTTGAGCTTTTCCCCTCTCTGCCTGTGTAGACCACTTTTTCTATCCGGATGGCATCTCCTTTCTCCCCATACCTGCGGATGACAAGAGTAACACATGAAGGGTTATTTTATTATTCACCTACTTCTAAACAATGCATTTTTTAAAGCCAGACTGTCTTATCCAACTGTCAGATCACTTGTACAGCTAAACATACACTGTAGTGTACAGTATAGTATACAAAGTGTGTGTCGGAAAAATTTGCTTTGTTCAGTGTGTGAGAATAGGCAAGAGGACAACTTGTGGCTGCCCTGAGCATCTGAAAGTTGTACAGAGGACCTCGAAAGGAGACAACTGTTAGTTTGTATTTGAAATATATCTGTTGCAACACTTGTCCTGGAACTCTTCTCCCACCCTTTGAATGCAGGGGCGTTCCACCCATGGAGTTCACTTTCCGGTAAAAGGGGTATTTACCCACACTCTTCCCGCTGTTATCAATAGTTATTCGGTTTATTGTATTATTCTACAGCAATCCGTGCATATTTTCCCTTCTTCCATTTCTTCCTGTGGAACATACTGTATCCCGAGCTGAAAAACTCATTGGTGTCAAGGAACTATGATGCAGTGACACAGCTTAACAGAAAGGCAAGTTTTGTAGAGGAGAAGGGGAGAAGCAAAGTTTAGCCTGGGTCCTGGATTTGTAGCAGTGGTTTGAAGAGGGCCTTCACCGCCTGTGCACATGTGTGTATATATATACAAAAAAATACACACGTAAAATCAGCTATATATATATATATATATATATATAGCTGATTTTACGTGTGTATTTCTAAAGGTCAATTTGTAGCGAAAGGGGTTTTACGGACCGAGTTTGGGATCAGAGGTTGCACCGGGGACGGGGGGCAGGTCATCAGAACTCATATTAAATCTCCTGACAGCTTGATATCGGCCTTTGTGAAAACTTCAACCTGACTAGATTTGGCATGACAGTGAGCACAATGGCGTCCCACTGAATGGGGAATCACCCTTAGGTGGCTGAGGGTTTGAGAGGGGTTGTAAGCTGTATCACCACATGGGGCCTGCCTGGGTCAGGGGTGGGTCAAAGTTCGGCCAGGAACTATGGTGTCTTACTGAGTTACGTCATTTCTCAAACAACAATAAGAGGTTTCTAACTTAACATCCCCCACAACATCAGTCCTCTCCACTGATGCCTCAGCAGCACTCTTCACAAAGAGCCTCTCCGGGAAGATTCGCACATGAAATGTTCATGCGACGAGAATCAAATCAAGCTTCTAAAACAATCAATTAAAATGACATGCGCGGTCATGTGACTGCCTTGTGTCGTCTCATTGGTGAATTGGAGTCAAATGACATTAGTGTTCACGTTTGATTGGCGCAACGGGCGCCCTATGCGG
Organism: Phycodurus eques; assembly: GCF_024500275.1. Taxonomy (NCBI): domain Eukaryota; kingdom Metazoa; phylum Chordata; class Actinopteri; order Syngnathiformes; family Syngnathidae; genus Phycodurus; species Phycodurus eques. The sequence continues at coordinate 26,838,868 of NC_084527.1, forward strand.
AAGTCGAAGATGGAGTCGAAAAATAGACTCCAAAAATATATATATGTGTGTATATACACACAGTGGGTACGGAAAGTATTCAGACCCCCTTAAATTTTTCACTCTTTGTTATATTGCAGCCATTTGCTAAAATCATTTGTTCTTTTTTTTCCTCATGAATATACACACAGCACCCCATATTGACAGAAAAAACAGAATTGTAGAATTTTTTTTTTTTTTTTTTGCACAATCCACATTGTCCCAGGTTATCGCGCTACTAGTCACTTTAAACTGCGTACACTCCTTGAAGTCTCGGCGCCCTTTGCACAATGGTCATTGCACCGGACTATTGCTATATTAGTCATTCAAACTGTGCTCGAGGACTCTGCATCGTTTTGCACAATTGTCAAAAAAATAAAATATAAATAAATAAAAATTTTAAATAAAAAAAAATTGTACCGGCATTACCAGATAACTAGCAACCCTTTATTGCTCAGTGAGTGTTTTTCTCAATGTCTTTATGTCTCCAAAGTGTTCTCTGTCAATTGACTGTCTGTTGTTGTACTAGAGCGGCTCTAACTACCGGAGACAAATTCCTTGTGTTTTTTGGACATACTTGGCAAAATAAAGATGATTCTGATGAATATCATTTGCTCTGACATGCACTGTGAGCTGTAAGGTTTTATATAGACAGGGGTGTGGCTTTCCTAATCAAGCCCAATCAGTATAATCAAACACAGCCGGACTCCAATGAAGGTGGAGAACCATCTCAAGGATGATCAGAAGAAATGGACAGCACCCGAGTTAAATATATGAGGGTCTGAATACTTATGGCTGTGTGATATTTTTCTTTTTTAATAAATCTGCAAAATGTTCAACAATTCTGTTTTTTTCTGTCAATATGGGGTGCTGTGTGTACATTGAGGAAAAAAATGAACTTAAATGATTTTAGCAAATGGCTGCAATATAACAAAGAGTGAAAAATGTAAGTGGCTCTGAATACTTTCCGTACCCACTGTGTGTGTGTGTGTGTGTGTGTATATATATATATATATATATATATATATATGTACACACACATATATAATATATATAGTATATATACTGTATAAACATATTTATATATAGTAATCCTTTAAGGCATACAATTATTTAAGTCGATTGTCACGAGCATATGATTGTTTTTCAATGAAGCAGTTGCATGAAAAACAGAAGCTAAATATTCCTCACCAGAATAAAAAAAAGACTACCTGCCCCTGTTCTAAGTGGACACATATTTTCAATTATTGAAAAGCTCTACCTTCTTTACTTTCTTTCCTCATTCATCCTTTGTGTTCATTTGCTCTCCCTCTCTCTGGGTTTTGATATCTATCCATCTACCTTTATTATTTATCCCATTCTCAGCTATCTGCTGCTGCTTCTTGCTTAGCCTGTGTTATGATGATGACGATGATGATGATGATAATTCCTGTTCCCCCTGTTGGATTCTGGGTCATGGATTCCCTAAGGACAAAATGTGAGGCGGCGCAGGAGGAGGAGGAGGACGTGAGGGAGAGGAGACTGAGAGCACGGAGAAGTAAGATAAAGAGAAGACAAACCGTGTCTCCATTAGGTCTCTTATGGATGCCACGGTAGGTCCAGATCCCAAGTGATTGTAGTAAGGCCCTTCATCTTTCTCCAGGACTTGTTCTAAGAAAGAAAAAAAGATACTCAATCATAACTACATTGAAAAGGCACGGTGGAGTATAGCCAATATCGTTGAACTGTACAACTAGAATAAACATTTCATTCTGTCACGTGTAATATTATCAGCAGCGCAGTTGTGTAAAACTGCAAACCACTTTGCAAATAAAGCGAGCACTTTGAGTAGAACAAAATTAGCATGTAAACTGAGTGCCACTCATAGGCTTTATGGCCTGCTCATTACCATATTGTTAGTAATCAGCTGAGTCGGTAAGTACTGAACGTGTGCATGTGTCTCTCAAGTTCAGAGGCAATATGAGGTCACTTTGTCTGCAGAGCGGCACCAGGGCGTGGCTCAGGGCAAAATCTTCTATGAAATTCTTGCATTCTCAAGAATGCCTTCTACAGCATTCTGCAGTATATCCTGTATTTATGTGACATTGAGGCAGTCTCATTTAAGTGTGGTGTTATATTGTTGGGTTTATTAGCTGGTCTCGACGCTTAGTAGAAGTAAATACCGTAGCTAGCGAGGCTCGAAATAAGCGGATTCACGAGGTAATTTGCGAAATCAAAATACTCATTTTGCACCTCATGAAAACACATTGAAAAGCACAATTACGAATCACAAATTTTTAGGTTTTTCCAGTAATTGAACCACAGAGCTTCACTGGGTTGGACGCACGAGCATTAATGTGGCAAAACACGCTTACGCCACCTACGTGCGGGAAGTAAGGGACGGAAGCGAAGCTATTTGGTTGACGTTCCGAGCAGATGGCGACGACAATTAGAGAAGAAAAAGGAAGAAATAAGACAAAGTGTGGGAGAATTTCAGCCCGAAATGCAAGATGAGTACTGCGACACCTCTCCTTGAGCCGTCACCTTATCGTGGTGGAGGGGTTCGTGTGTCCTCATGATCCTAGGAGCTAAGTTGTCTGGGGCTTCACGCCACAGGTAGGATCACCCATGGCAAACAGGTCCTAAGGGAGGGACCAGACAAAGCACGGCTCCAAAAAACCCTATGTAGAATAAATCAAAAGGATCTAGGTTTCCCTTGCCCGGACGCGGGTCACTGGGGCCCCCCTCTGGAGCCAGGCGTGGAGGTGGGGCTTGAAGGGGAGCACCCATGGGGCCCGAAACACAACCCAAAGGGTGCTGGGCGGTGGCCGAAGGCGGGGACCTTGGCGATCCGATCCCCGGCCAGAAACTGGCTCTAGGGACGTGGAACATCACCTCTCTGGCAGAGAAGGAGGCCAAGCTGGTGTGTGAGGTTGAGAAGTTCCGACGAGATATAGTCGGGCTCGCCTCCACACACAGCTTGTGCTCTGGTACCAGTTCACTAACTGAATACAGCTTTGGTGGTCACTGAGGCAAAAACTGGGATGGGTTTGGTGAGGCCATGGTGAACGACTTCCGGACGGCTTTGTGGAAATTCTGGTCCACCATCCGGCGTCTCAGGAGGGTAAAGCAGTGCACCATCAACACTGTGTATAGCGGGGACGGGGCGCTGCTGACCTCATCTTAGGACGTTTTGAGTCGGTGGGGAGAGTACTTCGAAGACCTCAATTCCACCGACACGCCTTCTCATGAGGAAGCAGAATCTGAGGTCTCTGAGGCGGGCTCTGCTATCTCTGGGGTTGAGGTCACCGAGGTGGTTAAAAAAACTCCTCGGTGGCAAGGCCCCGGGGGTGGATGAGATTTGCTCGGCGTTCCTAAAGGCTCTGGATGTTTTAGGTCTGTCCTGGTTGACACGCATGTGCAACACCGTTTGCACATCGGGGACAGTGCCTCTGGATTGGCAGACTGGAGTGGTGGTCCCCTTTTTAAGAAGGGGGACCGGAGGTTGTGTTCCAACTACAGGGGGATCAGCCTCCTCAGCCTCTCTGGTAAGGTCGATTCAGTGGTGCTGGAGAGGAGGGTCCATCGGGAAGTCCAATCTCAGATTCAGGAGGAGCAGTGTGGTTTTCGTCCTGGCCGTGGAACAGTGGACCAGCTCTACACCCTCGGCAGGGTACTCGAGGGTGCATGGGAGTTCGCCCAACCAGTCTTCATGTGTTTTGTGGACTTGGAGAAGGTGTTCGACCGTGTCCCTCGTGGAGTCCTGTGGGCGGTGCTTCGGGAGTATGGGTTACCGAACCCCCTGATACGGGCTGTTCGGTCCCTGTACAACCAGTGTCAAAGATTTGTCCGCATTGCCGGCAGTAAGTCAGACTCGTTTCCAGTGAGGGTTAGACTCCGCCAAGGCTGCCCTTTGTCACCGATTCTGCTCATAACTTTTATGGACAGAATTTCAAGACGCAGCCGAGGCATAGAGGGGGTCCAGTTTGGTGGCCTCGGTGTTGCTTTGCTTTTTGAAGATGATGTGGTTCTGTTGGCTTCATCAGACCGTGATCTCCAACTCTCACTGAAGCGGTTCGCAGCAGAGTGTGAAGCGGCTGAGATGAGAATCAGCACCTCCAAATTGGAGACCATGGTCCTCAGTCGGAAAAGGGTGGTGTGCCCTTTCCAGGTCGGGGATGAGTTCCTGCCCCAAGTGGAGGAGTTCAAGTATCTTGGGGTCTTGTTCACGAGTGAGAGAAGAATGGAACGGGAGATCGACAGGCGGATCGGTGCAGCGTCTACAGTGATGCGTACTTTGTATCGGTCCGTTGTGGTGAAGAAGGAGCTAAGCCGAAAGGCAAAGCTCTCTATTCACCGGTCGATCTACGTTCCTACCCTCACCTATGGTCACGAGCTTGTGGGTCGTGACCGAAAGAACAAGATCCCGCCTCCAAGCGGCAAAAATGAGTTTCCGCCGCAGGGTGTCCGGGCTCCCCCTTAGAGATAGGGTGAGAAGCTCGGTCATCCGGGAGCGGCTCAGAGTAGAGCTCAGAGTAGAGCCGCTGTACCTCTGCATTGAGAGGAGCCAGATGAGGTGGCTCGGGCATCTGTTTAAGATGCCTCCAGGAAGCCTCCCTGGTGAGGTGTTCCGGGCACTTCCCACCAGGAGGAGACCCCGGGGACGACCAGGGATACGCTGGAGAGACTGCGTCTCTCAGCTTGCCTGGGAACGCCTCGAGATCCCCTCGGAAGAGCTCGATGAAGTGGCTGGGGAGAGGGAAGTCTGGGGTTCCCTGCTAAAAGCTACTGTCCCCGCGACCCGACCTTGGCTAAATGGATGGAGTACCGCGACATGTATTCGTTGTAACACAGACCTTTCTCTTCGCCAAAGGCACTCAGTATGAAGCCGCAATAGGAACCGAGACAAGGTAAAATTATTGCAGCGCAAATCAGTGACATTAATGTTAACATTCCTTACTAACATAGGGTTAGCATGTTAATTATGACTACAGTCAAATTTGCGGCTGTGAAAAGTAGGCTACAGTATAATGCAACCATAATGTCACTTCGTACAGGTTGCTTGCAAGTTTTGCTCAGTTTAGGCACATATGGCCAGTGTACTACCACCCGATCTGTACGTAGCTACATTTTGAGTCGTTGAAAAACATGACAAAGGTGGTCAGAGAGGAAGATCCATCCATTTTCTTTTACCACTTATCCTCACTAGGGTCTCGGGCTGCTGGAGCCTATCCCAGCTATCTTCGGGCGAGAGGCGGGGTACACCCTGAACCGGTTGCCAGCCAATCGCAGGGCACATTGTAACAAACAACTATTCGCACTCACATTCACACCTACGGGCAATTTAGAGTCTTCAATCAAAAAACTATGCATGTTTTTGGGATGTGGGAGGAAACCGAAGTGCCTGGAGAAAACCCACCCAGGCACGGGGAGAACATGCAAACTCCACACAGGCGGGGCCAGGATTTGAACCCTGGTCCCCAGAACTGTGAGGCAGATGTGCTAACCAGTCGCCTACCATGCCGGCGGTCAGAGAGGAATAAGAGTAAAATGGGTCATGTGCCCAAAGAGAGGAGGGTTTTAGTAAAATCAAAGAAATATTTGTTTCCTCTCGAGGAGTCTTCATTTTAGTTTAAAAACTTTCAGTTCGTATTAAGAATATATGTCAGCTGGTCTACACTCATAAACGCACAGCCTCGAACCTACTGTATTGTTATGTTAAAATGGTAGCTGCTGAAGTGAGATTGCACAAAGGCTTTTAATGCCCTATTTTAATTAATGCCTGTTTTTGATACAAGAAGTGCTTCGTTTACATTTAAATTTATTTTATTTGCGTTTGAAATTGCTCCACTGAAAATATTTCTAAACAAGAAAATAGTTTGCTGCTATACGCAATATATATTTAAGAAATAAAATAAAAAATTGGCGGCACGGTGAACGACTGGTTAACACATCTGGCCTCACAGTTCTGAGGACCCGGGTTCAAATCCGGCCTTGCCTGTGTGGAGTGTGCATGTTCTCCCCATGCCTGCGTAGGTTTTCTCCAGGTACTCTGGTTTCCTCCCACATCCCAAAAACATGCACGGTAGATTGATTGAAGACTCTCAATTGCCCGTAGGTGTGAATGTGTGCACGAATGGTTGTTTGTTTCTATGTGCCCTGGGATTGGCTGGCGACCGGTTCATGGTGTACCCCGCCTCTCACCCGAAGATAGCTGGGATAGGCTCCAGCCCGAGACCCTAGTGAGGATAAGTGGTAAAAGAAAATGGATGGATGGATGGATATTCCTCTATGACCACCTTTGTCATGTTTTTCCCCGTGCCTAGGTGGGTTTACTCCGGGCTCTCCGGTTTCCTCCCACATCCCAAAAACATTGCGTGCTAGGTTAATTGAGGACTCTAAATTGCCCATAGGTGTGAATGTGAGTGCGAATGGTTGTTTGTTTATATGTGCCCTGCGATTGGCTGGCGACCGGTTCATGGTGTACTCCGCCTCTCACCCGAATATAGCTGGGATAGGCTCCAGCCCGAGACCCTAGTGAGGATAAGCGGTATGGAAGATGAATTAATGAATGAATAAGTAATAAGTATATTTCCAGAGGGGGAAAAGGAGGAATATCTGAAGGTGGAGGTGAAATTTATTTATTTATTTTTTAAGGTGGACGACACAGCTTGGCAATTATTCAGAGTGGAAGCTACTATTTTCAGGAAATAGGGTATATTATAATTCTGTCAGTTACCATTAGTGCCTATGAGTGTCCAATCGCCCCAACCATCGCTTCATGCAGCAGCATATAGAATATGCTCTGAATACGGTATAAACACAGAAGCTGACGTTTAAAGCTAAACTCACAGTGGAGTGACCTTAATTTTCGCAATAGTGTGCATAAATTAAATCCCACAACATGTATACAAATATTGAAACATATTGACTCACCAACACAGGTGCAGGTGGGGAATTCTGCTTGTAGATCTTTAGAAGGTGTATCCAACAAGCTCCTTGTAGGGGTGTCTAAATAGTTTAGGGGGGACTCTAAGAACCCTTTCAAAGATGGAGAGCGGGGCAGGCCATCCTTAGTGGGTGTGTCCTCCTCAGAGTAGCAATTGGTGGAAAGAACAGTTATATCACCTGTGGTTTCAATTTTCATTCGTTTAGGCATGGGAGAACATGGTATGTTGAACGTTTCCTGTATCTGACTATGTTGTGGATGCTTATCAAGTGGGGACTCCTGATGTTGGGAGATGGTGGACTGGGGCTCCTGCTGCTCCAGCATTGGGGTCACCGTGGACGCTTCGTTTGAGGTAACTTCACTTTGGGTTTCAGACTCATCTTTTTTGTCATCCATTTCCTTTTTTTTTGTATGAGGTGTGGAGCTGCACTCAGAAATGTGACGGAATGATAACTGATTCTTGGTGGTAGATGATGATGTAAGATCCTGGGCATCGGTCAAGGACTGATTCATGATCTGAGAAGCTGTAGCTGTCTCAGGCATGGCCTCGATGGAAGGTATGTCTGCAGCTGAGTCCCCAAATTCTGCTTCAAACTGCAGGATCAGTTCTTCATATTTAGGGTTTATGTTTATGAGACCTGGTAAATGTGAGGTGGTTGGTAGTGATGTGGAGGTCAGAGCTGAGGCAGTGCTAGCATTACTATTGAATAAATTACACACTTCCTCTGACTTAGCATGGTGTGCATGGGCCATCGGTGGAGGCACAAAGCCAATGAGGGTGGGATTGTTCGATGACAAAGCAGAAGTAGTGGAAGAGGGAGCCATTGAGAGGTTGGAAATTGATACCTGAGATTGGGCTGGGGCAGGGAGGCCTGCAACAGTCGCCTGAGTGGAGTTGCTGTGGGAGGGCAAAAGGGGCAGTGAACCTGGCTGTAGGTTATTCAGGGTGTTGGCTCGGCCTGTCATATGTACTGATGTTTTTTCCACAGTTATCTGACTCTTAGGCAGGAAAGTTGGCACAGAGGCTTTTTGCTTGCTCTTCTTGATTATAATCTGTTTGGGTTTAGGAAGGAGAGGGCCTGGGAACATCCCACTCATAACTTTGATGACAGGAGATCCTTGGCTGATTTTTTTCCTCTTGGGTTCCTTGAGCTCTTGTTTTATGCTCAGATGATTGAAACCATTGGCTTCCATCTGTGGCCACCATTTTTTTACGTTTTGATAAGCCACGGGGCCTGGTGCGCCAAAGCCAGGGGAATGATTAGAGAATAGGTTCCTCTTGTAGTGAAGGTGCTGTTGCAGAGCTGCCTGAGTTGAGTGTCTAATGGCTGCTTGACCAGGAGATGTGGAAGTACCAGGGTAGTGGCGAGCCTGCAACTGACCATTATCCATATTGTAATGTCCCATGGTGAAAGAATGATCACTCAAGTCTGCCTCTTGCTTTATCCTGGGCAAAGATGGCTGGCCCTGTGCCTGCACGCCTCCATTTTCGCTGTGCTGCTGTGTGGATGGAAGTTTGAAAGATGCATTTATCAACTTTCCACTGGTGGCACCTAACAGCTGTTTGAGCTCTGACACTGGGTCTGACCTACTGTGAGGTGCACCAGCATAGTGGGACAGGTGCTCTTCAGACCCTCCGCATGTGCCGTGCAGCCACCGCTGGGGACTCCGGCCATAATTTTGAGGATTTCCCCGACCTGGGAAGGGAGAGGTAGAAGCATGGGGGGGCTGGCCCTGTGAATGGGGCCTGTGGTGCTCACAGGACACTGCTGCCTGCTGGTCAGTGAGTAATCCTGGAGGGACGGACTGAGAGCGTGACAATGGACAGGTGACTGCAGTGGATGGAATCATGTTAGTGCAATTTGGAAGTGGCGATGAGAGGTTTTGGGTTTGTTGGTGGAGGTTATTATTAAGGAGGGCTTGGCTTGGAGGACCAGGACCTTGAGTCCCAGTCCCAGATAACTGTGTAAGGGCTTCTATGGCAATAGCTGTTTGAAGACTGACGTTCCTTTCCTTGGCTATAGAGAGCACCTGGGGAGAGCAGGGGATGGGAGGAAGTTTTGAGCAGGGTACTTGACCAGCATGAGAAGCTTTTGTTCGTTGTTGTTGCTGGGGGTACGAAGAAGTCAGGTGGTGGTGGCCCCCGTTTACTAGGAGATAGGGCTGATTCTGCAGATGCGATTGCTGAATGTTAGGCTCTAAATGTGGGCAATCAGTCGTCTTGCTGGTATCTTGGTTCTCACTGGTTGCCAACTTAATTTTTTTCTCCAGCCACTCAAGGTAGTCTGGACAATCAGGCCCATCACAGTCGCAGTTAGGAGGCTTGTGACCATGCTTTGCATGGTTCAGTGCTGTCTGCAGGGTTTTCATGTCTTCTGCCGGTTGGTGACTTGTGTCAGGAGCCACTGCAGAGTGTCCGACCCGAGCCCCACCAGCACCCATTTCCCGGGTGAATTTCTCATACAGCTGCATTGTGTCAGGCTGCACTTGGATGCAGGAAGAGATGGAGGAAGGAGGTAAGGTACCGGCAGTAGCAGAAAAAGTGACCAGATTGTGAGCATCCTCCATATCCACATGGTGGACAGGTTCACTTGGGTTTGCACCGCTGTTATGTTTCAACAATGGTTGCTGTTGCTCTTTACCATGTGTTGGCACCCAGCACTGCCTTGGAGGTACACCTGCTGCTCTCTTCTGCTCTGTTTCTGTAGCTGCCTCATCATCATTGGGGTAGCAATTCACCCTATTGGACAGGTCCAGGCTCAGCACGCCTTCCTGGAGGCAGTCATGTGACCCAATTTCCATCTGGTCTCCACCTCTGGGGCCATCCAATGAAGTGACTTCGTGAACAGTCTGAGAGACAAAAAGAGTAGTGATAAGTTTACAAGAAAGTGACTTATCCTACACTGTACACTGCTCTTTGTGATGTACTTTAAAATATATACAAATATTTATATTTTATGTGCATTCCCAAATCATTAAAACACTGACTTTCCTTTCCTTTCTTTCTCTCTCTCATCCATGTTTCTTTCCCACCTTTCACAAATATACAAACGCACACCCAGTGCTGTAAAGTCAGAATAAATAGTTTACCAGGTAAGGGATGGAGTATTCCTTTAGAGGACAAACGGCATAACAGGTAATCTACAGATAATGCAAGCGTTGTGTGTAAAGGGGACAATCCATTGCAGAATGTAAAACAGTCTGTTAGACATTAACCCATAGTACAGGAAGACGTGAACACACACTGAGGAGTGTATGCATAACAGGAATTGACCTGTTATCAAGATTGAAACACATTTTTTATGAATAGTGCCAAATAAATCGGTAAAAAGTTAAAAGTTAACTCTTTTGTTACATGTACCAGTTTTAGTAGTTAGTAGGGTTGTCTTTTTGAAAACATCACCATCAGAGCACTCATCACAACAAAATGTTTTATTAATTACAAAACTACAATGAGTAAGCCTGTTAAGTATCACTGATAGCAAGTGTAACTGCTGTATCATTTTACTGTCTAAAAAGAGAACTAGTGAAAACAAACAGAAAAACCTAAACTAAAAACCAAAAATTCAAATGCTCAACCTCGGCCACAATGATGTATTAAAGGTTACTTGCTAATTTACGAGTAAAATGGAATTTCAGTGCATGAATATGTGACACGAATTCAACAGCAATATATTACACTTACACAACTTGCAAAATACTGATAAACATAAACAGATTAAAGAGTGTCGGGAGAAATGGCCAACATAGATCATTCAAGAGCAAACACACAAATCATTAACCGAGTCCGTGTAGTGACTCACGATTCCAGAATGTAGAAAACAATGGCAGACTGATAGTGAGTCTTAGCATGTGGGTTGACGCCAATGAACTGTGTTGGACTGAATTTGTTAGTATGTTCCAATACAAGAGCTATAATAAAAAATCTAATTCTACCCTCAAAAGGAGAATAAAGCTCCATTTTAATTGACACTGACAGAAAGATTTTCATGTAGTGATATAGCTAAATTCAAATCAAATACTTTCTGAGAGCAATATTTTCATTTTCATTATTTAGGCATAAAGGCGGCACGGTGAACGACTGGTTCTGAGGACCGGGGTTCAAATCCCGGCCCCGCCTGTGTGGCATTTGCATGTTCTCCCCGTGCCTGGGTGGGTTTTCTCCGGGCACTGCACTTTCCTCCCGCATCCCAAGAACATGCATTGTAGGTTAATTGATTACTCTAAATTGCCCGTAGGTGTGAATGTGTGTGCGAATGGTTGTTTGTTTATGTGTGCCCTGCGATTAGCGAGCAACCAGTTCAGGGTGTACCCCCCCTCCTGCCCGAAGATAGCTGGGATAGGCTCCAGCACTCCCGCGACCCTTGTGAGGATAAGCGGCTCAGAAAATGGATGGATGGATGAATAGCCATGAAGCTCGCATTTGACTGTTCAAGTTGTCATAGACACTCCTAGAGAACATCGCGTGGACATCTCATTGCCTCTGGATTTGCAGACCGGGGTGGTGGTCCCCCTTTTAAAGAAGGGGGACCAGAGGGTGTGTTCCAACTACAGAGGGCTCTCACTCCTTGGTAAGGTCTGTTTTGGGGTTCTATTGGGAATTTGAATCTCAGATTTAGGAGGAGCAGTATGGTTTTCATCCTGGCCATGGAACAGTGGACCAGCTCTACATCCTCAGCGGGGTCCTCGAGGCTGCGTGGGAGTTCGCTCAGCCTGTCTACATGTGTTTTGTGGACTTGGAGAAGGCATTTGACCGTGTACCTTGGGGGGTCCTGTGGTGGGTGCTCCTGGAGTGTGGAGTGCAGGGGACCAGAAAACCAGTGACTGCTCATCACCTTTCCAACAACAGCATGGTAGTGGCAGTATAATGCTGTGGTGGTGTTTTTCAGCTGCAGGGACAGGATGACTGGTTGCAATAGAAGGAAAGATGAACGCGGCCAAGTACAGGGATATCCTGGACGAAAACCTTCTCCAGAGTGTCCAGGAACTCAGAAAATAAAAAAAAAATAACAAAGGAGTGACACACACACACACACATATATATATATATATATATATATATATATATATATATATATATATGTATTCTACCTGCGTTGTCCATATTTGGCCACCCCCTTTCCTCTGATCGGTTGCCTCAGTGTAGAAGACCCACTTGTGAGAGCACACGTGTTTATGTTGACAGCGCTGGCTCGGGGGTGGAGAGGTAGGTGGAGATGTGCGTTCGTGACGTAGATAAGCTTGAAAAATTCGAATGACCTAATTTCAGGCCTCTTGGCAGAAAAATATCTGTAGCTCAGGAATGCGTGGACAGTTTTAATTCATAGTTCACATTTTTACTGAGGCACCACAGAACCACTTTAACGTCCCAAATACTAGAGAAAGTCAGTTTGGTGAAAATGGGACCTTTAACAATGCTTCTTAGGAATAAGTCTTATTTCTTTGGTAAGCCTGTTTATTTACCCTTTAAATGGTGCCACATTTGTAAGGAATATGCATTAGTGGAATGAGCAGCGGAGCTGGATCTGTGCTAAATCTTCTGCCAATTCCAAGAATCTTACTTTGCTGTTGCCATTGAGTCTTGCTTTGAGCTTCTGGTTCCTCCAGCTGTAGGCCTTGTTACAGTGGTCAGTTAGCATCGGCTCCAAGAATCGGCATTCCTAATTTGACTGAGCTGATTAGGACCTGTGCGATAGGGCTACTTCAAGCTGGTCTTCTGCAAAATCAAGTTGTGGCGTAATCTCCAGCAGTCTGGGACTGAACTCTAACCTTCAAGATGACGCTTGCCCCCACAGATCGGGGCTTATCAAAGGCTACCTCTAGAATTTGGGAGTGGAGAGGATGAAATGTCCTGACCTCAACGCCACTGAACTTCAGTGGGATCAACTTGTGTGTGCTGTTCACAACACAACCATGTTGGCTGACTTTTTTGGGAGACTTTTTGGACAAATGTTGGTTGAAGAGTTGGAAGCTATCCCACAGTTGTGGCTGGTGACCAGCATGAGGAGGAGATTCCAGGCTGTTGTGAAAGTGTAGGGTTCTTCCCCACACTATTGGAGCTCCTGACTGTTAAATGACCATATTGTTAAACTGTCAATATCTCGTTTCGTCAGACTTCAATCATCCAATCCACCGAACACCAAACCAGATTGACTGTTACTGGCAAAGAAGATTGGGCAAATATTTCAAGGGTGCATCCTACATACTCAATACTGCTGCTCAACCCACAAATGTGTGTTCCTTAAAAATGTGGCAAATCTTGCAAATACAATATGACGTTAATGATATGAAATCAATCTGCATACAAAAGAGTGATTCGCATATACAGTATGTATACCATACAGGAATAAAACAATTCAAAAGAAAAACATCGTCCTGTTGCTTTATCTGTGTATACTGTATATCAGGGGTGTCAAACTCATTTTTGTCACAGGCCACATCGCGGTTATGACTTCCCTCGGAGGGCCGCTACGATTGTGGACCCATATAAATGAAAGGTTACCTCATATACTGTAATTACAGTATACACAACACATTGATGAATAAATAAAAATATATAAAAACATGTTTTTCAACTATTATATTTATTTTCAAAGGGGGATTGGTAACAACAAATGCTTGTAAATATCCACCCATCCATTTTCTGTACCACTTTATCCTTATAAGGGTCGTGGGCGTGCTGGAGCCTATCCCAGCTGTCTTCGGGCGAGAGGCGGGGTACACCCTGAACTGGTCGCCGGCCAATCGCAGGGCACATAGAAACAAACAACCATTCGCACCTATGGGCAATTGAGAGTCTTCAATCAACCTACCATGCATGTTTTTGGGATGTGGGAGGAAACCGGAGTGCCCGGAGGAAACCCGTGCAAAAACGGGGAGAACATGCAAACTCCACACAGGCGAGTCACCAGTTGTCCACCGTGCCACCGCTTGTAAATATCTCAATGGTATTACACCAGAACACAATTAGCGATTTTGATTTGCTTTCGGGGGCCACATAAAATGATGTGGCGGGCCGGATCTGGGCACAAAGCCACCAGTTTGACACCTGTGCTGTATGTCAACCAATCTCCAGCTTCCCCATCATTCCAATATTATTATCATGAACCTTTGAAGTGTTTAATTATCGGACAGGCAGTATGTTTGGATCTTTTGAATTCACCTTCTGTGCTGTGAGTCTGATGAGGATCCCAGGGGGTGGTGATGGCAGTGCTAAGAGGTGGTTTGGGGTTAGAAAAGAGCGGGTTGGCGGGGGTGGCAGCGAACAGCAGGCAGGCATTACGTGAGAGGCCCCATGTCTGCACTATCAGCGGCATCAGACGGGAAAGAGGAAGGGGGTGGGGGCCGTGTGCGGCTGTTATGAGAACTGCAGTGTGTCGAAACAGAATGACTGCAACGTCCCGCTATCACACACACTATTGCTCACTAAAACGCTCCTTTCCTCTTTTTCTCACAGTGTAATCATGCAAATGCAATGCGAGAGGCATAAGTCGAGATGGAGCAGAAAAGACGGACTTTGTTTGAGCAACATCTTCCAACTAGTATCGCAATACACCGTGACGGTTCAGGTTTTATTCGACGTGACTGATTGTCACTGCTGGAAATTCACTACTGACACTATCTGAATGACTCCCACCGTACACGCAACGTGACATTTGATGTAATATTTACACTATGGCCGAACGTTCCCTCTCTCTGTCAGACAAACGCACGCACATCTTGGCAAGCATCCAAAAGTGTCCGAGAGGAGGGAAAATACCTCAGGAGCCCTTTAAATCCGACGCAACTCTTCAGTTCAATTGACACTGACAATGAAATTGAAAGAGGGAGGAGACAAAGCATATAAAGAGTGGTGTTGCTAAGGGGCTTCAGCCACTGAGGAGACAGCTGAACCTGAACCCCTGATTCACAACACTTGCCATCCTCCTTCTTGTCCCCCTCCCCTCGCCCGTTCCACGGTTGGCATGCTGCCCAGAAGGACCACGAAGCAGAAATCCTGACAATATGACGAGAACTCAAGGACAACTTACGTGGTGCTAGATGTCCAGACAGAGATACTGGATGGAGAGCAGAAAGCAGAGGAGCCGGCGGAGAGGAGCATGAGCAATGTTGAAGTGTCAAAAGAGCACACAAGCAATCGGAAAGTGTTATGTTATATTCCGCCTTATTTTATCCAGTCAGACAGCGTGAGCAGCAAAATCCACATGCGTGCATTCACACACGGCCAACCACACACACCTCCCCCTAACACGGCGCATGCCTTCGTCATTCTCTTCGCTTCCCCTTATGGCTGCCACTTTCCGTTCTCTCCCTCTTCTTTTCTCATTATCTCTGTCTGCTCCTCCCTTCCCTTTTTCAATATCCTCTTTCTTTCTCTCGGCTGCACATGCAGTCGGCTTCTCAGTCAACACCCTCCCCCCTACCTCTCTCTCTCTCTCTCTCTCTTGCCCTCGCTCTACTCCCCTTCCTCTCATGCAGCTTTTACATCCATCTCCTCTGCTCTCGCTCTCTCTCTTTCTCTCTCTCTCTCTCTCTCTCCTGTGAGTGCAGAGCGAGGGGCCATTATCTGAGCCACAGTGGGCACGTACGATGGAATGGAGGAGCGTGCAGTGAACAGAAACAGAAAGCGCTGTGGGCTATAGTCACGAGGAAACAGCAGCAGTGACTCCCTTCAGCTCCATGCACTCCACTCTCATTTGTCACATAGAAAGCTTTACCGAAGCTTTGTCTATTTCAATCCTGCTTAAGACTGGTTTTGTCTGATTTCATGCATTGCCTTTTGGACACACATTTTCACCCATCAGTGGAAGCCACAGGAAAAAGCAACACTGCATTGCTTGAGTATGCCTCCTGCAACTGTTGTTTTATTTCCGATTATATCCTCTTTCGCCGGAGCCCATGGCGAGGGACGTAGTGACCAAGGCTGATTTTTCCATCTCCGCTAGTTCCTCGCGTGAAACCTGCAGTCGATCCTGAAGTACAGCTGCACAAGTGGGAGTGAGGTTGTTGTCGGACTTGCTAGCCCTTCCTCCAAAAATGAACGGAGAAAGAGGAAAAGAATTTTTTTTTGGATACAATCTTTTCATTCCGCAACATGGGAACCGAGATCAGATGAAAGACGGCAATTTGAGATCAAACTACATGGTGGAAAGGGGGAGAGGGCAAATTGGTTGACACTTTGAGATCGGCGAGGATGAGGAGCAGGATAAAAAAGGGGTATGAGCAAGGAGATACTGAGGATTGCATCAGCGCAAAGTGGGAATTCTATGGAGTTCCTCTGGCTTTATGAAAGATGACAGAAGAAAGAGTTGCTTGGTTATTCTTGTGACTGCTTCTACGTGGACTGCCGGTGACAAACCCATTGGATTTGCAAACGCACGAGCCGTGTCATCTTGTCCTGTCCGTGAGGCTCCGCCAGGCCAAGATCGCACTGCCCGTTGTTGGCTCCTCACCATCGTTCTACCATCGCTGTCGTTATCACTGTCCAGCACTTCCTCTCGCCTACTTGGTGGCTGATTGGCCTTGTGGAGTCGCTCCTCTTCTCAATAATCGCTGGGGTTCGGCACACGTCCGCAGCCAGGTGTAGGAGAAGGAAAAACATGGCTGCCTCCTCCAAGGCAGAGCACTGTAAGCTGCTGCCTAGTATACCGTAATTCTCTTAGATTACTGACCATTTGCAGACTTTGCCATTCTTTGACAGGACTGACTTCCTCTCCTACTTTGGTCTTTCTCTGTCCCTCTTAACCTCCTCGCTCTGTCATTTTCTACAGGCTTCTCTGTCTGCTTCCCTCTCCGTTTACTTCCCTGAGCCATTTTCTCGTTCAAGCTTACTGCAGCTTTCTCCGGTCCTGACGATTGTACGTTGTCTGCCTCTCTGTTGCCGCACGTATTTTTATACATACACACAGAACAAATGAGCGTCATCCCCAAAGCGAAACGGCACCGCCTGAGCCTTCCATGGGAAGGACAGAAGTGGAGCATGGGTCACGTGACCAGAGAGGGCCAATGAGCGACAGGAAAGGCAGTGGGCAGGCGAGGTAGGAAGCACATGTTGATGACATACTGTAGTTGCATCATCGGCGTCATCGACCAACACATTCGCCACTCAGTGGGCAACACCCGCCGCACGCACACTCGAAAACTTGCACTTTCATTCAAACAACTGTTCTGGCTCACTCCCAAGGCTGCAGTGACACAGCAGTTCAGGCTCAACGATCGTCTCGGATCACATGCCCAGCACTCAGAAGTCCTCTTTTTAAAGTGAGCACTGCATTCGGACTGAATGAAGGATCAAACACTTATCCAAACAACATTATCCAACGTTGACTAACACAAACTGAAATAGTGTCATAATAAAGTTATAAGACATGACATTTCGCTCATGCCTGCATGTGTGTGGTCTGCTTTTCTCTGTGGTGCGGCACAAAAGGACAGAGTGAAAATTTAATTTCAACCTGTGGATACGTAAGGAGTATAATAACATTAAAGTTGAATTAGAAAACATGTCAGTTAAAGCAGAGATCGTACCATACGAATCAATCAACATAAATCATTAAAAAAGAGGATGAACTGAGTTGTCACTGTTCAATATTGTTTTTAATCCAAAAACTTAGAAATGTCTCTTTTTGGGGGGGGGGGGGGGGTGAAAATAAAGACGCGCGGAAGACGTCTGATTGTTTTAAACCTCTGGTTTAATTGTGCCCAGAGTTGTACCATAGTCATGTTCTTTAAATCACAAACTAGTTAAGACTAATGAATTGTGCCTCTGCACATGCCTTTTTGTCCCACTTTCTTAAATACTCAAATCAACTATAATGCCACACAACTGCTAGAATTCTTCAAATGATTCCACTCATGCATTCAATTATTATGCCCTTAAAATTGTCTTGGGAACATGCTCATGAGTCCGGATAATAAAACTGTTACTGTGAATGTGAATAAAGAAAACATTTCAAGAAGTTCCCTCATTAATGAAGACATTGTAAAACTGTAAAAGCACAAAACATACTGTATGTTTCCATGAACAGAAAGTCCAATCAGACACAATTTTTACCGTAGGACACCAAAAACATTATTCACAAAGTGTCCCTGAATGTAGTTTGATCAAGTCAAATCCAAGTGAAAGGAAAATCTTCTCATAATTTATGATCATCCATCCATCCATCCATCCATTTTCTGGACCGCTTATCCTCACTAGGTTCGCAGGCGTGCTGGAGCCTATCCCAGCTATCTTTGGGCAAGAGGCGAGGCACCCCCTTTACTGGTCGCCAGCCAATCGCAATTTATGATCACGTTCAACAAAAGAATATTGACCTTTAGGAAATGTTGACAGACAATAAACTAAACATGATAACTCAATAAAATTCAGTGAGTTCAGTGAGGTTAAACCCATAGACAGAAGCAACACCACAAGGCTTACAATGACTTACACTAACCTGATATCACCTCTCAGACACACTGCATTACTAGCTCAGTCAGCTGAAAATGCTGACAGAAAATAAAAAGAAAGTCAACTCAACTTTATTTATAGAGCACTTTAAAAAACAACCACAGCTGGGGGGGGCAGGACATGTCCAGAATAGTAATCGAACATAAAACAATCAAACATAGAATTAAGAAACAAAAGTAAAAACAAATAAGGGCAGTCTCATTCTGAGTTCAGAGAAAAAATACTGACGACATAAACAACTACATACATACATACATACATAGTATCAACAGCATCACACCAGTAGCATATTTTAATAAAAAAGAAGACTTACAGTAAACCTGTTGTAGCCTGGCAGTGATTGGAATTCTAACATGAATCCCACCATGTTATTTGGTCCGACCATCGCTTGTGCAAGCTGCTCTCCTTTCACTGTTTCTCTCTAATTCTCTTCTTTGTCTCTGTCATTCTCCTTTTCTCAGCAGCACACAGGAAAGGTAGGAGGCATGACTGACAACATGAGTCCATTCTGAGCAGTGTGTTGGTTTGACTTGCATATGACTAAGCCTGAGTCATCTGTTCTTCCAAATGACTGCGAGCATAAACCCCCTAAATCACCACAGCTGAGCTGAAGTTATTGTGTGCTACAGCGGTGGGAGGTCTGAGTATGAAATAGCCTAGTTATTAGTTTCCTAGCTTTCATATCAAGCATTGAAATTGCTAAAGTTCTGGATTACTGGTACCTTTGATCACTAATATTTGGAGCATTCTCGGTTAAATGGCTGTTATCCTTTCCCTAGCAGCCAATAAAACCTCACATGAGCGTCAAAGTCAGGTTGAATCATATAGCGTCAGCTGAATCCTCTTTCCTCTACTTCGGATTCCATTGACCTGCATGCACAACCCCCCCTCCCCCACAAAACAAGCCTCATTGCCCTGAAGTCTAATGGCATCAAGGTCATCTGATCTGACTCTCTCCCCACCCCCTCACTCTGCTTTTGCTTTTTGCCCCGTTTCTTTACCTTCGCTCTTGTCTTCCAGCACCTGTTTCTCATTAGAGAGGCACAGATACACACAAAAGCAAATGCTGCTGCAAATACAAAACTATATGCAGGGCCAGTTAGTGATTCTCCCCCCACCCCACCCCACCCCACCCCTTTCTTGTTTTGCATGCACATGACTGCACACACGCATGCTAGTATGCATACAGTATTAGATTGTTCACTGAGGTCAGTGAGTTTATTGGAGGGTGGGACCAGAGGCAGCACGGCTGCACACAGTTGTACAGTTGTGCTGAGATGTTTACACTTATCATTGGCAAGAATGTCATATTCATTTGAAGCTTTTAATGATTTATTTTTGCCCGTTGTTGAATGTCTATACAACAAACTTGACATTGTCAATGATTTTTAAAAACAAGCAATGAGTGTACAACTGTGAATTTATTTGAGACGGACTCTAATCAGTGTCAAAACTATCCCTTACAATCCTCCAAGCAAAATTACAGCCACAACAGTCAAGAGATCTAGGTTTGAATTTCTGTTGGATCTCTGTGTGGAGATTGTACATTCTCTCTGTGCTTGTGTGGGTTTACTCCCATACCCCCCCAAAAAAATCCTTCTTAGATAACTAGAAAACTCTAAATTAAGTGTTTGTTTCTCTAGACCGTATACGCCCATGTCAGGTCCGCTGAGATAGAGTACAGTTACTTATGACGCGAAGAAGGACAAAGGGTATATAAAAAAAATAAAATAAAAAATGAATGGCCATAATGTGGAAAATTAGCTCAATATTTGTCTCGTCCAACTGTAAAACCAGTCCAAAAACCTGGAAGGTTTGCCCATGGGGGCTCCGCCGGGCCCTTTCGTCAATAGGGATAGGAATCATAAACCGAGAACCAGTTCCAAAGTTAAAGATTCCGTGGAATTGTTTGCTGAATTGTCAAGCGATTCTCTTATCGATCCTATATAGAATAACAATGTCATTGCAGATTACGCAGCGCACGCGTGTGGACCAGCTAGCATTTGTTAGCATTCTAGGCTAAGAAGTGGTATTCATAGGCTACATCACCAGAGCCATTCTGAGTTAGAGTGCCAGATTGCCACCAAAAGCAGCAGTAAACATAAGATTAAGGCCGGTACCAAATTAACTATAAATGACTAAAAACCTCTATTAAACGCTGTCTGTACAAATTAACAATTTAAAGATGCATTTTAACAGTCAAAACGTGATACAGTAATTTTAACTGTAGCAATGCATTCTGGGAAACAGCACATGCAAATTTTCTGAGGGTCACGCTAAAATTTAGCCCTGCCACAAAGGGTAACCATGCATGCATGGAGCTGCGCATTTACTGTATGCTACAAACGAGTAGAAGTCACCATAGAACTTGAATAAACTCCTTTTTCACCGAATCGCCAGAACGTATGCCTGAGAGTATTGTTATATTAACTGTCCGTATGTGTTCGTACGCCGTTTGTGTGAGAATATTTGTTATTTGAAGGTAAATCTCTCCTGTGATGCTAATTTAGCTAGCCCGTGAATAGGGTTTTCTATCTCTAAAGCGATGTGTGTCTTGTATTTAATTATAAAATGTGCATCATTCTTTTTGTTATCTGATTAGTTTTACAGTAAACGTGAACTGGGGTGTGTCATGAAACGGCTTAAAGCACACTCATGGAGGACAGAGGAAATATACTCTTACTGAATCTCACAGCTGCAGGCAAAGCGCACTGTCCCCTAGGCTGGCCTTTTGCTCACCGTTTTCTACGCCGATTGGCTCTCACGACGTGCCGTATCAAGCGTGTCATACACGTCATATGTGTTGCCTGGCATGGATTCACACCTATTCATGCGAACTGCAATGACTATGTGTAATCACGTCGCGTGAATGGTCCAATTTGCGTCTGGTGTGAATGCATCATAAAACCGACCGCATGTGAGCATAGGTAAGCCGCCACAGGAAATTAAAGTACATGAATTTTTTTTCAACATGTTCAATAATGTCAACACAATTTAAATTTATCGCCACATTATATTGCCAAAAGTATTCGCTCAACTGTTGGTCTACCCTTTGCGGCTATAACAGCTTTAACTCTTGTTGGGAATCCCTTTGCTTTAACAGTGCCTCGATGCGCCGTGGCATTGGGAAATCAGCCTGTGGCATTGCCTGGGAGTTATGGAAGCCAAGATTTCCTTGATGCTTGCTGTCAGTTCTTCTTTGTTTTTTGGTCCGTTGCCCCTCATTTTCCTCTTGATAATACCCAATCTCAATGGGGTTTAGATCTGGCGAGTTGGCTGGCCAGTCAAGCACTGTGATGGCATGGGCATCAAACCAGGTTTTGGTCCCAGAAGATGAAATCTCCATCTCCATACAGACCCTCAGCAGAAGGAAACATGAAGTCTTCTAAAAGATTCTGGCAGACTCTTGCGGTGACCTTGGATTTAAGAAACCAGAGTTTACCAACACCTGCACTGGACATTGCACCCCAAATCATGACTGACTGTGGATATTTCACACTGGAGCTCAAGCAGCTTGGGTTCTGTTCTTCACCGTCTTCCTCCAAACCCTTGGACCTTGATTCCCGAATGAAAGACACACTACGTTCATCGGAAAAGAGGACCTTTGACCACTGGCCAACAGTCCAGTGCTTCTCCTTGGCCCAAATTGAGACGCTTCCTACGTTGGCTCAGGCTCAGAAGTGGCTCGACCCGAGGAACCAGACAGTTGTAGCCCATCTCCTGGATGCGTCTGAATGTGGTGGTTTTTGAAGCTGTGACTCCCACCTCATTCCACTCTTTCCGGATCTCTGCTAGATTCTTGAATCTTCTCTGTTTGACAATCCGCTGAAGCCCACGGTCATCTCTTTTGCTGGTGCATCTTCTCCTGCCACATTTTGTCCTTCCATTGATATGCTTGGACACAGCATTCTGAACAGCCAGCCTCCTTAGCTATGAACCTTTGTGGCTTACCCATCCTATGGAGGGTATCAATGATGGTCTTCTGGCGAGTTGTCAAGTCTGCGGTCTTCCCCATATTGAAACCAACTGAGACAATTAAACCAAACTGAAGCAATTTAATGACACCTGAGGAAACCTGTGCAGCTGCTATGAATTTAGTAGATGATTAATGTGTGACACTCAGTTTAAAACATTTATGGCCTGCAGAATTTGGGGTGATTTCTTGACAGTAAAGCCCAAATTATATCCATCTATCCATCCATTTTTTTAACGCTTATCCTCACTAGGGTCGCGGGCTGCTGGAGCCTATCCCTGCTATCTTCGGGCGGGAACAGGGCTCCTACGGGCAATTTAGAGTCTTCAATCAACCTACCATGCATGTTTTTGGGATGTGGGAGGAAACTGGAGTGCCCGGAGAAAACCCACGCAGGCACGGGGAGAACATGCAAACTCCACACAGGCGGGGCTGGGATTTTGAACCCCGGTCCCCAGAACTGTGAGGCAGATGGGATAACCAATCACCCACCGTGCCGGCATATATATAAATTGCCTGATGATGTGAATGTGAGTGTGAATAGTTGTTTGTTTCTATGTGCACTGTGATTGATTGGCTGGCGACCAGTACAGAGTGTAGGCTCCAGCACGCCTGCGACCCTCGTGAGGATGAGCGGTTTGGAAAATGGATAACGAATGTACTATAAGTGAACTTCTGACCACAGCTGTAATAATTAACAGGAAAAAGGGCCCAGATGATGTAGCATGGTTTAGCAACATCTATTGCTGGCATCAGGCGGAAACCCTCTCATCCCTAAAATCATCACTTTTCAGGAACCCCCCCCCCCAAAAAAAAATATATATATTTTTTTTTAAAACGGCATGTTTGTTGAACCACTGACATTGGATCTTCATAAAGAGTAGGCTATTTCCAACACTTTAGATTGCTCATTTATTTGTAAAGTGGAAACTGACCAATAGTATAGACTTGTGAAAAAATAAAAAAATGACCAAATTTGGGCATAGGAGGTTTTCACCCGACAGTGATGATATCAAATTTTGTGCCAATATCATCATGTATGCACAATGTAAAATATTTACAATATTTTTTGTACAGGTTTCCTGGTATGCTCTTTTGGTTAGTTGTTGATGTCCATCATCTAAAGGATGCTAATTTATACTTGAGCAAAGGTAGCGTTAAAATAAATTCCAATGACCCAAAAATAAATGAAAACACATTCCCAATTTAAGCAGGGTATGACAAGGGCTTAACTCTACTTCAGAGCTTCAGTATAGATGTATGTACTGTATATGCTTTGTTTGTGAATAAGTAGTATGACTTATTGAATAAACTACATTTTATTCTTCAGACACTTTCATTAATTAATTATAATTTTGTGTTGTAGTTTGTTTGTGGGATGATTCTGGATGAGTGCATTTTGTGTTAGGTGTCCAGACTGAGTCATACAGTACCTCCCGACATTCGGCACGTGCAAGTCAGCACGAGAAGCCCAGCTGGGGAAGGCCCCCTCCCCTCCCAGAAATCCACACAAAGAGAAAGGAGGCGTGGTTTGGGAGGGAGGCAGAAATAAAATGGAAAAGGTGGTGGCGGGCGGGGCCTCGAAGGCAGCATGAACAGCATGGAGGGCTCTCTCTCTCTTTTTTTTTTTTTTAAAGGAAGTCTCTTTGTGCTTGTTCTTACAATGTTAAGAATTTAATCACTGCACCACATTACACACATTACATTATTGCACCACAACGCCTGGCAACAATTAAAGGACCTGGACAGCAAGAAAATTATAAAGGGTGCTAAACTGTAACAGAACACCGTGTACTACCGCCCAGCCAATGTGTACAAAGTCAGGAGAATGTTGTGGACATTAAGAACATGGGTAGTTTAACTCTAGTAGTTTTTTTTTTACAGTATGGAAATGTATCTTCTCATCTGAATTAGACAGATAGGGTCATAAATTAGGAACAGCTCCGACTTTAAAGGGAACAACAGAGACAAACCTATTCACTACTGCATGGTGGCTGCTTGCCATCCTTGTCTCACTCAGGACTTGAGCTAAGATTAGCTCTTCATATGGCTAGTCAGAAGGAGCCGCTTTTAAAGGGCCACTGCTCTGCCATAGTAAACACGATGTATGATCGCGGCATGAAATGCAAGTAATGCAGATTTACAGTTCGGGGCAATTCAAATTTTCCAGATAAACTAATGTAGCTAAACACTTTTTAGAAATGGAGTGAAGGCCGATATTTGTAATCCGTTTATAATGTCATGTATTTGAATGTCATAACTTCACCATGCTTCTGTTGCTACACCAATCAATCATTTAGTGCATGTTCTAATAGGCGTTTGTGTGTGCGTGCGCATGTGTGTATGTGATGGAAAGTCGAACAGCTGCGGAGCTGTGTGACATAAAAGCTCGGAGTGCAGGATTCAAGTATGAAACGCGCACCCGGTGGAAGCGGTCATGTGAGAGTTAAAGAGTCAGAGCAACAGCTGAGCTCTCCACCCACTTTTCTTTCCATACATTTTTTATGAACTGCGGCATCATGCAGCTGACAAATTCTTTTCCCTTCCATCAAACACAGACAGCAGGGTACCAACACGACATCACTAAAACACTAACGTATTGTAACCAAGGTAACGTTGGGGCACGAGACGCATGTTAACTGAGCCTAATATATATATATATGACATTCAAAGGCTTGGAAAAATGTTGAAACTTTGTTTTATTTGTTAACGTAAAACATAAATCTTGGTGACAATTTCTTTTCCATCGTGTGAAATTCCAACGTACAGTGTCTAACGGATGTTTTCAAGAACCTTATCATCACTGTTTTGAGAATCTAAACTCTTGAAACAAGGTCAGCTTTTTAAAAATGTGACAGCAAATAAACTTGCATTTGGACTAATAATGTGTTGTTGTGTGTTGTTGTCATCACATCTTTTCCTTTCGGCTTGTCCCTTTAGGGGTCGCCACAGCGCGTCATCCTTTTCCATGTAAGCCTATCTCCTGCATCCTCCTCTCGAACACCAACTGCCCTCATGTCTTCCCTCACGACATCCATCAACCTTCTCTTTGGTCTTCCTCTCGCTCTCTCGCCTGGCAGCTCCATCCTCATCATCCTTCCACCAATATACTCACTATTTCTCCTCTGGATGTGTCCAAACCATCGAAGTCTGCTCTCTCTAACTTTGTCTCCAAAACATCCAACCTTGGCTGTCCCTCTGATGAGCTCATTTCTAATTTTATCCAACCTGGTCACTCCGAGAGCGAACCTCAACATCTTCATTTCCGCCACCTGCAGCTCTGCTTCCTGTTCTCTCTTCAGTGCCACTGTCTCTAATCCGTACATCATGGCTGGCCTCACCACTGTCTTATAAACTTTGCCCTTCATCCTAGCAAAAACTCTTTTGTCACATAACACACCTGACACCTTCCTCCACCCGTTCCAGCCTGCTTGGACCCGTTTCTTCACTTCCTGACCGCACTCACCATTGCTCTGGACGGCTGACCCCAAGTATTTATCCTCCACCCTCACAATCTCTTCTCCCTGTAGCCTCACTCTTCCCCCACCACCCTCTCATTCATGCACATATATTCTGTCTTAGTTCGTCTAACCTTCATTCCTCTGCTTTCCAGTGTATGCCTCCATCTTTCTAACTGTTCCTCCAGCTGCTCCCTGATTTCACTGCCGATCACAATGTCATCTACAAACATCACGGTCCACGGGGATTTCGGTCTAACCTCATTTGTCAGCCTGTATCCATCACCACTGCAAATAGGAAGGGGCTCAGGGACTGGTCCCTGATGCAGTCCCGCCTCCACCTTAAATTCCTCTGTCACACCTACAGCACACCTCACCACTGTCCTGCTGCCCTCGTACATGTCCTGTATTATTCTAACATACTTGTCTGCCACTCCAGACTTCCGCATGCAGTACCACAGTTCCTCTCTACGTACTCTGTCATACGCTTTCTCTCGATCTACAAAGACACAATATAACTCCTTTTGATCTTCTCTGTACTTTTCCATCATCAGGCATGAAACCATACTGTTGCTCACAAATACTCACTTGTGTCCTGAGTCTATCCTCCACTTCTTTAACAATCAATCGGGCAGGTATAGACCCTTGAGTTATCCCTGAACACTTTTCTTTTCTTTTTTTTTTTTTTTTTTAAAGAACTCCTTTAACAATACCCTTATGAAGTATTTATGAACAAGTTACTCATGACATTATAAACAACAACTTAGAACAGTGGTCCTCACAATGTTTCTATTGTTCAAGCGCTGTCCTCAATTGATTGCTATTATTCTGTCTCACCGCTTATCCGGGGTAATCATTAGCTTTCACAATTTCTAACAGTGCATGGCAAAGCAATACAGCAAAATGGGAGCCCACTATATGGCAAGTATGCTCTCTATGTAATGACATAACAGTTTAAGCCATAACAAAATATTTTTAAAACAACAAATCTATAGTATAATAATATAATAACAATTAATTAGTTAATTAATAATTATAATAATAATCATCTATTTATTGTTAACCTGTCCCAGCATAACTGAAAAACTTGTGGTTGAACTAGTTTACTAGTTTGAACTAGTTTACTTGACCTTAACGCATCAAAAACCTGTGAGATTGTGAGAGGGCCTTCTCTCTCAACATGAGTGAGTTTCACAAATGTTGAAATCATGAATGAATTAATTCCCACACAGATACAGTCCTAATTTGTATAGTAAGTCCTCCCAGAATAGTGAAGACAAATACCATTCCATATTTCTTGCATTTCCTGTAGATAAAATAATGGCCAGCAGTCCCAGAACGTCTGTGCAAGTAGTCAAAGAGCCATTCTTTCCTGAAAAAGTAATAAAAGCAATACTGAATGACAGACTTGTGTTGTCAAACCTTCCACTTCCTGAGTCTGTACGACACACCAAACCACTTCCTACACAACTACACACACATATATACAGAAGCGTGTACGTAGACCACCAATGGCCGGTGTACCTGACCTAAAATTAAAGCAGTGATGTCGTCATACACTCAATGTCGCCCTGGAAACTAGGTCGGTATTAACCCTTTGTGTACCGATCTGGGGATTCCATGCAAAGCTAAATATGTGATTAGGACACGCTCCATCTGCGCTCTCTCTCTCTCTCTCTCTCTCTCTCTCTCTCTCTCTCTCTCTCTCTCTCTCTCTCTCTCTCTCTCTCTCTCACTAAAAACACTCCATTTTAAAAATCTTTCACACCAAAAGGAAATCCTGTGCGGGAAAATGCAAACTAAGCGTCTTGTAAGCTGTTGTTGTCCAAGTAACCGCTTCATTAAACTTGCTACCTTAACAGCAGCAAAGGAAGAAAATGCTCAAGGATTTACTAAGACGGTCCTGACTTGTCAATGCGTAGCCCATCCATCCATTTTCTTCACCGCTTCTCCTCACAAGGGTCACGGGCTGCTAGAGCCTAACCCAGCTATCTTCGGGCAGGGTACACCCTGAACCGGCAGGGCACATAGACACAAACAACCATCCGCACTCAAATTCAGAGTCTTCAATCAACCTACCACGCATATTTTGGGGATGTGGGAGTAAACCGGAGTACCCGGATAAAACCCACGCAGGCACAGGGAGAACATGCAAACTCCACAGAGGCGAGGCCGGGATTAGAACCCCGGTCCTCAGAACTGTGAGGCAGATGGACTGACCAGGCATCCACCGTGCCTCAAAGCATAACCAGTTATGTGAGTAGTCTTATTTGAAGTAGCGTTTGCTTTATGGTAAGCAGACAGCAGCTGACAAAGATCTTCACTTGATAAACTAAAGTGAACCATTGAGGAGCATAGCAACCGTAACCATCAACAACAGGAGCTCAGGAAGGCAATGAAGGCAAAGTACACCAATTTATTCAAGTAAGAAAACACAATGCTGACCAGATTGTTCTGCAGAAGTGCAATGTATCCTATAGAGGTGGAATTCATATATGACTTCTATTATTCATATACTGTATATACACATATACATTTTAGACCGCTGTTAGTATAATCCACTGCAGTTCAACACAGACATTGATGTACATACTGCAAAAACTCAAAAGCTGACCAAGAATATGGTCTTATTTGTAGTCCAAACTAATCCGATGACACTTAAACTTTCGCAAAAAAATTAACTTGTTTTTCGACAATTCTCACTTGTTTCAAGCACAATTTCACTTGAAATAGGGAAGAGAAATTTGCAATCAGAAAAAAAAAAGTCCACTGACAATTTTTGGGGGGCTTGCAGTATGCATTCATCCATTTTCTGAGCCGCTTCTCCTCAATAGGGTCGCGGGCGTGCCGGAGCCTATCCCAGCTATCATCGGGCAGGAGGCGGGGTACACCCTGAACTGGTCGCCAGCCAATTGCAGGGCACATGCAAACAACCATTCACACTCACATTCACACCTACAGGCAATTTAGAGTCTTCAATCAACCTACCACGCATGTTTTTGAGATGTGGGAGGAAACCGGAGTGCCCGGAGAAAACCCACGCAGGCACGGGGAGAACATGCCTAAACAGCCAAGCTGCGTTGGCTGGGAAATGAGTTACATTATGTAAAGTAAAAATGAGCTTGAAACAAGTGAAAATTGTCTCAAAATAACTTTACTCTTTAGGTGATATTATTATTAGTTTGAGTGTAATCAGATACAGTACATTATGATTAGAAATAAGACATATTTTTGGTAGGATTTAGAGTTGTGTGCATTATTGTCCACATGATGGCAGTCTCTTTTTCCAAGAACGTTTTTCTCCGACAACTTGTTTGCTATGTCCTTAACAATCATCCGTCGGAAACACTCGCGGCTTGAACCTCATACCCGCCAAAAACACGCGTTGTTGAGTCCCGGGCGCGGATCTCACCAGTGACACGCTGCAATTCGGTAAGCTTTACAGACACAGCAGTGCGCATGCGTGACCCACTAACTTTTACTCCCTTTACCTCATTTGACTCCAGAACCTACGCTCGGAAGGATGCCGCGCCCCCTCCCGGCTCCTGAGCCAGAATGTAGGCTTCCTCCTCCTCTTCCCTCCTTCTCTCCTCGGCCTCTTGTATCTACACATGCCTGGCGCTGGCGCCAATCAGCGGGCAGCGTGGGACGCTTTAAACTGAGGACGATGCTACACATCACTAAGGCTCACAGCGGCTTGGAGATGGAACTCAACTTCTACTAAAGCCACTTGGAAGAAATGGAAATCAGATATGGAAACACAGATACCAACAGGTGTGTTCTACACTTTTGGGCCAACATAATGCGACCCTGTTTTAGTCAGGGACTTTGACATAACAGCGAACTGGACAGTAATTGTCTACGGTTCTAGGTTTCTATTCGCAATACATAAATACAGCAAAACAAACGGTGAGAACACGCATGCAAACAGATAAATGATCCCGCTGTCGTGGCTGTGCACAAATGAGCACATTTACACCTCCGTGGTGCTTTAATGAGCTAACGCACCAGCAGCTGACATGTCGGCGACACACAAGCGGGGCAACAAAACTCGATGTCCTTTCTTACCTCAGTTGCCACTTGAGGGTGCCCCAAACAGCCTGGACTGCTGTCTTCCGAATATCGCACCTTTCAAGCCATTTAACACACGGGGGAGGAAAAGGGTGGAAGGACAGAGGAATGGGAGGGGAGGGAGAATAACAATCAATAGAATAATGCGACAGGGGCCATTTCAAAACCACCTGCCATTAAGCGGAGTGGCTTTATCTATTAAAAAAATCCAAATCTGTCAACCTAACTCATTGTTATTCCTGTCATCAAACAGCACACAAACGTATTATCCCTGATTTGGGCTCTGACAAGTCGCTATTTCCTCTTTCTGCTTGAACAGAGAATGACATGTCGCTCATTTTAAATACACAATTATGGAATATCTCTGGCGCAGGCATCTCAATTTATGCGTTCGACCAACTGCACGACGTGTTACTGAATGAGGCTGAACCAGATTGAGCAGCCCTCGCAGTGGGGCTGGTTACAGTTAAAACAAAAGCATCGTGTCATTTGCCACAGGCTGCTCCCCTTGTCTACACAGCAACACATTGATGTGTTTTGTCCCGAGATGCTCCCCGGTCCCGCCGACCGCCCCCCCCCCCCCCCCCCCCCCTTCCTTTTCTGCCACCCACCTATCAATCCTCAAACAGTGGATCTATAGTGATGAATATTTACCCTCCAAGTCTCACAGCTGCCTTGCTTTGTATTCCTTCGTCCGTTTGCAGAATCCCCATCAGACGGGAGCCAAGACTCCAGCTCCCCCTCGTCTTCACCTCTATCCCTCCAGACCTTTCTTCTCTTTCTCTCTCTTACACGCTCTTCTTTCAGTTTTTTTTCTCTCCCTCTCTCTCTCTCTCTCTCCCTCCCTCTCTCTCTTCTCGCGCTGTGTTCCAGCAGCTCATTCAGGAAGCCATCTTGTGTTTTTAATCTGGTTTTGCCGGAGCCCTCGTACACACGCTCTCTCTCTCTCTCTCTCTCTCTCTCGCTCTCTCTCTCTCTCTCTGCCCCTTGCTCTCTCACTCTACCCCCTCCCTTGCTCTCAATCCCTTGTGCTAGTACACCATTAAGTCTACTCTGCACATACACAAACGCTCACACGCTGTCTCTTTTCCCCTTTTCTGCACACATAATTTGAACGCCATCTCAACGGGCGCCTCCCCCTCTTTCTCCCTTCAAACATACACATTGCTGAACAAATGTACATATACGTACGTAAACACACATACACAAGATGTCACGTTAGACACAGCGCACAAAAGCAGCCTGTCCACCAATCAGAAGCCAGGCTGGGCTTTGCTGCTAGGGTGAAATTGAAGGAGCGCAAGGGAGTGCAGCTACAAGGAGGAATGAACGATAGTAAAAAAGGAGGTTAAAACAAAAAAAGGAAAAGGTCATTGTGTGTGCGTTATTCAGCACCGTAAAAGAGAGGCTGACGTATAAGATATGGAGTAAAGGTGGACGGGAAGGTGTGTGCGTGTGTGAATGTGCGGGGGGGGGGGAATGGGTAATCTCTATGTCTCCTGTCAATTATCTCTTCAAGCTCACCTTCCCTAAACAATGCCTCTGGTATGTGGTATCAAGCACCATCTGTGTTAGGGCTGCCTGCAATAACTGGACTGGACTGGACTACACAGTGCACACACACACACACACACACACACACACACACACACAAACACACATGTATACACCACTGCAAACAGCCTTTCAAAAAGCACCATTACTCAGCAAAGTCCTCCATGCTGACTCGAAGCAAGCGATGATGAGTAAAGAAAAGATAAGTAGACAGATTACAATGGTGCCAAGATTATATATCACCAGGTGTACATACATAATCTGTAAACCGTTCCTCACTTGATGACCGGCAAAAAAAGAACCTAGCGTCATATCATGTACCTTTTACAAACCGGATTTTAGTCAGTGCACATGATCGCCAAAGACATCACCACAATGAGACAATGTTTTGTCCAAATCTGTCACCAGGTAGAAGTAGATATTGGAACTCAACCGCTTTGTTCAAATGGGAATGAAGATTAAAAGAGCTGCAGAATTGTCTGTTTGGTAACACTGCGCGCAGCATTTACATGCACACGCTTAACGGGATGTCGCCGCCCGGCAAGATGAAGTCTGCATCCAACTGGCGACGACACATCGGAAGGAGGTGAAACAGACAGCGAGTGAGAGGTAGACTGAGGAGACCACCAAGAAAGAGAGAGATGTGAACTGCGGCGAGGCGAGGCGAGGCTAGGCAGTCCCACGGTGACACCGCATTTGTAGTGGCTGCCTGACGCTCGCGCTCATATGCTACGGGAAATCCCCTCTGCTGACGTCACACGGGTCACGTGTGCGATTCTGTGTGTATTTACGCGAGAGCAGAGGCGTGTTTGCGCTACGCGCAGTCAGGGAGAGCGGCCCGAGAGCGCCGCTTCGGCAGGATAGACACTTGCAGGTGGACCTGGTCGTCTTAGTAGTCGTATTATTATAGTCCAACTTCCCATCGAAATAATAATTGTGGAAGTAAACTTTTTCTTTTTCTTAACATGTGCAGTTCAGATTAAAAATAGGCAAACATGTTAAAGCAGTGTGAGAAATGCGGATATGAAGAAATTGTCTATTATCAATTATTCAAAATGAGTTCATACGGTACATTATGCACAACCAGTTAGGGATGTTGGGTGAAATTGAACCTCAATGCACTATAACCTTTAAAGGTCAACTTAATTTGACCATCTCTAAACTTTTGAATGTATGCGTTCAGTGTTTCTTTTCACATCACTTGCTGTTCTCAAACAATTAGCTGAATGGCAAAAAAAACACAACAAAAATGTCAAAGGACGTCCACGTCTATGCCTTTCTGTGACTCTTCCAGTCACTCTCTCTGTACACTGTATCTGTTGCAACCTGTTGATGACACTGTGACACGCTAAGCTCGGCGGCCATTTCCCTCGGAGAGCATCTTGTTTGAAAACTCGCAACGGCGAGGTAGTATTGATCACTTGGTGTGATGATGTCAAAATGATGATGATTAAGAGGACTGTTTAAATACCAAAACCATTATAATTGCTTTGGACAACTCTGCGGGGACCATGCATGTTTTTGGGATGTGGGAGGAAACCGGAGTACCCGGAGAAAACCCACGCAGGCACGGGGAGAACAAGCAAACTCCACACAGGCGAGGTCCGATTTGAACCCGGGTCCTCAGAACTGTGAGGCAGATGTGCTAACCAATCCAGTTTTTTAAATAATTGTAAAACACTTCAATAGTTATCCCTCGAAGGTAAATTAACAGTCAATGTTTGGTTAGCATGAATAAACTAATTTAACAGTATGATAATTACCTCTGTTTACCAGGTAAAGCAATTGAGAACAGTTTCTCACTTACAATGCTGACCTGGGGGTAATTTAGGATTCAGTGTCATGTCCAAGGACACTTCAACAGCATGAGCCTGGATTCAAACCTTTGATTAGTGAATTAGTGAATGACTCGCTCTCCCAACTGAGCCACAACCAAACCACATTTTCTCTCACGTGATGGAAGTCGGGACCATCATCCCTTCACGTGCCCCGACTCCAGCATCTTACACAGGATTGAGGGCTTACGTTTCAATTTTGATGTCAACACTTCGTAATCAGTCCAAGTTCTCACGCGACTCCTTTTTGAGTGAAGACGTACTGTAACTACCTTGACTTTGGACAGCAAAACCTCCTCATCATTCCAACCAGAAGATGAAGTCCAACAGGACTTTTCGATACTAACTGGCTGTCATGATGAACGTGTGGGCTGAGTCCAGATTGATATGCCATTCAGTCTCGAAAAAGAGGCCCAGTAACATACTGTCCGTAATACGGTAATATACTGTGAAAATTCAATTTCAGCAAATGCACTGTAAAATCACTCCAAATTACAGGCCTTCCCGCTACAAATTTACAGTTGTTTTTTTTTTTTTTTTTTTTTTTCAAATTAAATTATTTAAAGTCTACTTAAACATTGAACAGTTGTACGTGTATTCAAAATTGTAGCAAAGGTCTAATTAAGTTCAATTGTAAAGGTTATAGTGCATTTTAGGTTCATCCGGAGATTGCACCCCAAAGCAAAATATCCTAATGTTTTTGTGAGCAGCGTATTTGCTAGTATTTGACTAATGTACCAGAAATTACGTGACGTAAACTCTCACACTCTAAGTAGTAAGACTCTAGCATCACCATATACTGTATATTAGTTACTTGAAATTGAAGGTTAACGTGTTGTTTTTATAGTATGCCTTATGTTATTAAAGTAAGATTGAGTAATGTATTGTTTTAGGTTTTACTGGTCAACAATGATTACATTATTTGGAGTGGATTTATCCAGTTTTATTTGTTTCCTGTAGGAAAAAAAAAAATGTTCTTCAAAATCTGAACAAATCAAAGGCTGACCAGTTTCCCGAAATGAATCATGTTTCACTTTAGCGGTTTCAATCTCTAATGCAGACATACTAGATATGAAGTACGTTAAAGTACGTTTTTTTTTTGTTTTTGTTTTTGTTTTTTTTAATTTAAACTCCACTTGCCTGACCAGAATACACAGAATAAATTATAAGCATAGACCACAGTGGTGTCCGGTCTGGCCTTTGGATGCAGCTCTTTTCTAGTGGCCCACAGTTTATTCTAAATGTGAAACTAAATGCGGAAGGAATTCAAACCTCACTGGAATGGATGAGGGGCACACTTAGAAAGAGGTTTACGAGAAAAATCGTAATCTTTTTTATTTATCACCTATAACAAAAAGTTGCTGTTTGCTTCTTTGACCAAAATGTGTTTAACTGCTTAGTATATCTTGGCCTTGGCTCTAGCGTGTTTAATAAAAATATTTATTTTTTTTAAAAAGGGAAAAGAATATCAAAATGGTCCCCATTTCCTACAGTTTCACTGTATGCAGCCTTTGTTGAAAAAAATATGGACACTGCTGCTTTAAAAAAAGCTCTGCCAGTTCAATAATTTCAATGACTCGTGCATCCTGCTGGATAGTGTTAACCTGCGCCACAGTTTAGCATGTTAAATGTAAATGTTGGCTGAAGTAGAAGAAGAGGTGGTTGCCAGGCAATAAGTACTTGCTTACTGCATCCACACGGAGGTCAGAATGCAGAGATGGCGGGATTGTGGGGGAGTGTTATTGATAGATCATTGTCATTAGAGCAAGAACAACACCAACACGTTTGTGACATGTTGATTTAAAAAAATAAAAAAATTAAATACTTGACTATCCTGATCTTGTCAAGTATCTAAAAATGATGATTAGAATGCAATTTTGTGTGCGAGTAAAATCTTACTTTAGCAAGGTTGAGTTTACTAATTAACAGTAAACGCACGGAGCAGAATCTGAAGGAAAGCTATCAGTGGATAGACTGCGTATGCTGAAAGAGTCAAATCAAAGAGTAAAAAATGGTTAACTGAAACGAGCGAGAGTTCTTCCAGAGGTCAGGGGTTCAGAAATGTGGAGGCAGTAAACTTCTATTACCCAACAACAAGAGAACCTCTGGAAAGACAATGGCTGCAATTTGGAGAGCTCTTTCAAAATGCCTGATTACCTTTCAGCAACGGACTGACCTCACATTGCATAAGCCTGGGTATGGTGCAGGGCCTATCAAGTAATGACAAATTGCTACATTTTTAGAACTATAGATTCCCCTCACATGAATCATCTGAATGAAAAAGTATGAAGAACAAATTTTAGTGAACAAACAAGCGGCATTTTGCAGGAACGCCTTGAGGGGGTTGCGTGAAACACCCAAAGAGCAAAACAAGACAGGACGGGTCTGAACAGCGCTGATCACAACCCTTATTTCCTGTTTGTGGCTAAACAAACCACGTGTCCTTTCTTTTAAACTTCGAGTGTTAGTCGACCCTAACAAGTGCTCCTGCCTCTATGTCCTGATATTAACAGCATCTCATCGCTATATACGAGGGATTAATTTCCTAACTACTGTTTGATGCTGAGCGATTGGCTGGCGACCAGTTCAGGGAGTGCCCCGCCTCTCGCCCAGAGTTAGCTGGGATAGGCTCCAGCGCGCCCACGACCCGAGAGATGAGAAGCGGCACAGAAAATGGATGGATGGTTGATTCCGGTTGAACAAATTCAATGGACGCATGCCAGTGTTTTTCATCACACAAGATGGTGTCTAATGTATTTACTGTATTTACCTCCCACGTTCTTAAAACGTGCTTCTTAGGCTCAATGCAGACAAAATTGTCCTTCGCTGTGACTGCGAGTGCAAATGGTCGTTAGTCTATACGACCCTGTGATTGGCTGGGGACCAGTCCAGGGTGTACCCCGCCTCTCTCCCAAAATCAGCCGGGATAGGCGGCAGCTCATCCATAATCATCCATAAAGCTAATGAGGATAAGCAGTACAATAAATGGGTGCAGGGCTGGTGAGTGTTGCTCATCCTACAGGAAATTCCTGTTTTCTTGTGAGTGTTAACAGACAGGACACAACAGGTTTGAACAGTCTAATTTGCGAAAAACACACCCATCCTAGTTGCTTCTTAGGATTTCAGCGGTTATGTCGTTCCGGCGAAAACACTCTCCTCATCTCATGTCAATTTTGACGTTATTTAAATGTGCTTTATGAAGAGATAACATTTTCTTCTAGTCACTTCCTGTGTGAATGTAGCTGTTTCACAAATCTTTGAAAAGGATTATACTGATCTGAAGATGAAGTATGGTTCACCAGCTGCATGCGCTACCTTTTCCCATCCATTTTCTACAGCGCCTGTCCTCATTGGGGTCGAAGGTGAGCTGCAGCCCATCCCAGCTCATTTGGGGGCGAGAGGCGGGGTGCACCTAGAATGGTCGCCAGCTAATCGTAGGACACTTTGAGACTAAATCGAACCCAGAACCTCTTGACTGTGAGACAGTCATGATAACCACTAACACACCATGCTGCCACTTATGTTGAATATCATTCCAAATGAATTCTTCCAATTCGGCAATGTTCTCATGAAAAAAAAAACAGCAACCCCTAAATACGCATTTTACTTCGACAATGAATGCATTTACTCATTTGTTAGTGTGCTGACAAATATATAATTCGAGGGGCAGTCAGCATCCATTCCTCAATCAAAGGTTTAGTAGCATAGTCGAGTTATTCCTGTTTCTCCCCAACTGCTGACCGTTCGTTGCATCTTCCTCCTTCTTGACTCGCGAACCCAACCCCCCGCCTTTTCAGACCGCGGTGCACATACAAACACATTTAGCCGCGTGCGCGCACACACTGCACACTTGTAAATGTGCACTCTTTCTTCACACACCCACACACACAAACACAAAATAGCCTAAGGTTAACCCCCACTCTCAGTTGAAGCCTAGGAGGTCAAAGGACAAAGCAGAGGCAAATACAGGAATTCTCTGGTGCGGTTGCCTGCACAGCTCCTCAACCGTGCACGCAGAAACACACAGTCTATTCACAAGTACCAAGTTAAAAAAAAAAAAAAAAAAAGCTGTAAATAAAATTGACTGAGAATATGTGGCTATAACTATTACAGCATAACATACATCTTCAAGACATACTGTTCTTATCACTTATGGAAGCTGAACCTTTTGGATCTGCTTTTTAAATGATTACAAGGGTGATTTGCCTGATCATTTACATTGATTGGAGCAATCACACTCACTGAAGAGTGAATCAGATTGACAGAAGGGACCTGCCTAGTATGGAAACCTTAAAGCGAAAAACTACAAAGATACTGTTGCACCGTAACTGTGATTTATTTGTTCATCTTCATAGTAGCGAGACACTGGCTACCAGAGGATTACGTAGGAACACTGGCCCGTACCATTACCATAGCGTACCATTGTCAATAAGGATAGGTGTAATTTGTTCCACTTGCAATGCAGAGAGCAAAAAGAGAGGGGGGGCGCAGAAAAAAAAATGATGATAGCCTGCATTTGTGTTTTGTTTGCTGGCTATCAGGATAGTTTCTGGTTCATAGAGAAGAATAACATGACTGAATCGTAAGTCAAATTTGCAAAAAATATGTTGTTTTGCTACTGTTTGAGACAGTAGCAGAATGGCACATGATCAGAAAGAGCCAATCACAAGCGTCTGCTTTAGAAGGAGGAAGTGATATGAAAATAAAATCTGAGCTTTTGAAACTATTTTTCAAATGTTACTAAAATTGTAATCATGGAAATTCCAAAAAAGCAACTGTAATTAACAGCTGAAAAACACCCACACAGCATGATGATGCTAATACCATGCTTCACTGTTGGGACTGTATTGGACAGGTGATGAGCAGTGCCTGGTTTTCTCCACACATACCGCTTAGAATTAAGGCCAGAAAGTTCTATCTTGGTCTCATGAGACCAGAGAATCGTATTTCTCACCATCTTGGAGTCCTTCAGGTGTTTTTTTTTTAGCAAACTAAACATGCGGGCGTTCATGTGTCTTGCACTGAGGAGAGGCTTCCTTCGGCCCACTCTGCCATAAAGCGATGGTTGACTTTCTAGAACTTTCTCCCATCTCTCGACTGCATCTCTGGAGCTCAGCCACAGTGATCTTTGGGATCTTCTTCACCTCTCTCACCAAGGCTCTTCTCCCCCAATTGCTCAGTTTGTCCTATATAGACAGGTGTGTGGCTTTCCTAATCAAGTCCAATCAGTATAATCAAACACAGCTGAACTCCAATGAAGGTGCAGAACCATCTCAAGGATGATCCGAAGAAATGGACAACACCCGAGTTAAACATATGAGTGTCACAGCAAAGGGTCTGAATACTTACGGCTGTGTGATATTTCAGTTTTCCTTTTTTTAAAAAAAGAAAAAAAAAAATTTCAACAATTCGTTTTTTTTATGTCAACATGGGGTGCTGTGTGTACATGAATGAGGGGGTGAGGGGATGATTTGAGAAAATGGCTGCAATATAACAACTAGTGAAAAAATTAAGGGGGTCTGAACACTTTCTGTATCCATTGCATGTACACAAGTGCTACTGACATGAAACTTACACTCGATGTTGGGAACAACCCAAGTAATCCATACATACAATATAACAATATGTAAGTGGAAAGCCAAGCATACCACCATAAATTTGCCTCAATCAGGTGCTCCTCCAACATTTCTGACAGAGGAGTGCAAAGAATAACTCAGTACCTGAGGAGGTTAAACTGCTTACAACATACAAGGCCTTCACAAAAAAACTGAAAATGTGGTTAGTTAACACCTATAGCTGCCAACACTAAAAGACAAGTATGTTATGATGTTTATTTTTTTTGTTATGATCAAATGATTTGTGGTTTTATTCTCTCTTAAGAGTATAGTAAGTCTTTGATTATGTATCCTGTATTATATTGTCTTGTAGATGTATTTTACTGCTTTTTTACATCATGGCCAGGGGACTACAGATAAAAACTAGCCTTCTGGCTAATTCTGGCTTTTTTAACCATGTGTATTTCATGTGTTTTATGAAATTGCGTTGTCCCCTTTCAAATAAACGGATTAAAAAATAATAAAAAAAGAATAATCAGAAGAGTTGTCCAAGAGCCAAGGACCACCAGTGGAGAGCTTAAAAAGGAACTGGAATTAGTAGGCACTGTTGTAAGAAGGAAAACAGTGAGTAATGTACTCCGCCGCCATGGCCTGTGTGCACGCTCACCACGCAAGACCACATTGCTGGAAGAAAAAAAAAAGCATGCCCAAGCTCGTTTAAAGTTTGCCGAACAACATTTGAACAACCCTGTTAAATTCTGGGAGAATATCGTCCGGTCTGATGAGAGCAAAATTGAACTCTTTGGATGCCATACTGCACCCCACGTTTGGAGGACAAATGGCACTGCACATCACCCTAAAAACACTTTACCAACAGTGAAGTTCGGCGGTGGGAACATGATGGTGTGGGGCTGCTTTTCAGAAAATGGTACTGGTAAACTTCACATTATTGAAGGAAGGATGAATGGGCAAATGTACCGAGACATTCTTGACAAATATCTGCAGCCATCTACGAGGATGATTAAAATGAAACGAGGGTGGACATTTTATCACGATAATGATCCAAAACATACTCCCAAGGAAACTCTCAACTGGTTTCAAAGAAAACAAATAAACCTGCTAGAATGGCCTAGCCAATCACCCGACTTGAATCCAATCGAAAATTTATGGAAAGAACTGAAACTCAAAGTTCATAAAAGAAGCTCACGGAACCTTCAAGATTTGAAGACTGCTTGTGTGGAGGAATGGGCCAAAATCACACCAGAGCACTGCATGCAACTAGTTTCTCCATACAGGAGGCGTCTTGAACCTGTCATTGCAAGCAAAGGCGTTTGTATAAAGTATAAGCAAGTACGAGTTGGCGTGTTCAATACTTTTTCCCTGTGTCATTTCACATTATTACACACAACTAAATTTCTGAGCTTTCTGAAGACCGTAGATGATGAAATCTCTAAATTCCTCGCAATTACTGGTTGAGAAACGTTGTTCTTAATCTGTTGGACTATTTGCACACAGTTGTTCACAAAGTGGTGAACCTCGGCCCATCCTTGCTCGCGAACAACTTAGCCTTTCGGGGATGCTCCTTTTATACCCAATCATGACACTCACCTGTTTCCAATTAACCTGTTCACCTGCGCAATGTTGCAAACAGGTGTTTTTGAGTATTCCTCAACTTTCTTTGCCCTTGTCCCAGCTTTTTTGGAATGTGTTCCAGGCAATCAAATTTGAAATGAGACAATATATGTAACAACAATAAAAAAATATAAATAAAATATTAACAAATTGGGTCAATGACCCGCTGATTTTCGCTATTCGCGGTCCGGACCGTTCCCTATCCCGCCGCGGATAGCGGCGCTCCACTAGAATGAGTTACTCCACAACACCGCTCGTGCCCGAGCTCTTTCAAAGGGATCCATAATTCTAGATTCTCCCATTTTATATCGCTCATAAACCATGTCATAACATTGAATGAACCAAGACGTCAGGTCTCTTCAACTAACTGATGCCTACTCACCTCCCGGGTGTCCCTTCTCCGTTTCAGCTCTTCACATTTGCGCAGCTTGCAGATCTGCTTGCCCGTCTTGCGGTTCAGACAGTTTACACAGGTCCGACAGTTCTCCTTGCGGAGGCATGGAGTACAGGCACCGCATTTCTTCCTCCTCTTCTTTTGGGGGTTGAAAGTGTTATCCAGTGAGGTGTCAGTGGGAGACAGGGAGAAGAGGCCTGCTTGCTGATGCTCACTCTCTATGTACTTGCTCAGCGGGGACGTCTTTGTTAATAATTGTCTATTAATAGGGTGATTAGGAACTTGGTTGCTGAAAAAACCTGAGATGTCCTGATAAGGTGAACTGGGTGCTGCCCTCGGCTTTGACATTATTTCCGAGTATTTTGAAGGATTTCAACACTGATTTTCTTTGAAAGAATCAAAACCAGCCAACATCAAAATGCTACAAGCGGCTTCACTTTAAAATATATACTAT
Organism: Phycodurus eques; assembly: GCF_024500275.1. Lineage (NCBI taxonomy): Eukaryota > Metazoa > Chordata > Actinopteri > Syngnathiformes > Syngnathidae > Phycodurus > Phycodurus eques. The sequence continues at coordinate 26,880,189 of NC_084527.1, forward strand.
CCTGCAAAGAAAAGCTTGGTGTGACGTATGAACGTAGCGGGCCATCCAGATGACCCTGCAGAATCTTTTCCTGCTACCCTGAGGAATGGTTGGTGGTCCACCAGAGGTTGGGCAGAAAAATTGCCACTTGTGGAGACATGGTTGTGCCGCGACCAGCCTAGATGAAAATCAAATGAGAAATAACAATTAAATGTACTCCATATCTTTAATTCGTGAAGAATAGTAATTTACACATTTTTGTGTCAGTGCATATTGCAATACAAAGGGAGAAATCTCACTGATGCTTGGCGCTACGTGACTAAAGTTTGGTAAATCTGGAAAAACGAGATGAATTCAGACAGTTTTTACCAACATTGGACTTGAGGTGAAGCCACGTTTGTTCAGGCACATGTTAAACTGTCTCATTTAGTACGATACAAGCCAAAGGAGTTACTACTTTCATCACAATAAAGATAATAAACCTTGGAGCATGTATTCGGAGTGTCTTCTCCTAAGTCCAACTGTCACTATTTGGCTCATAGCCTTATAGGTTCTGTGTGAACTCTTTGGGAAGCCACTATGTTTAACCGCAGACCCCACATGGACAAGGGCTTTAATCCCCCACTGGAAAGAATGGAGGGGGGATGATGTGCCGATGCGCTGATGCCGCGGACTGTCCTCTTTGTCTCATGGTCATACGCTCCAGTCGACCGTCGATAAAAGCCGGATTGTTCTGAGAAAAGCCACATTTTACTTCGCTACTGGCTGGCTTCACAAGCACTGAATGTGTTTTCGGAAGTGTTTGCCGCTGTGTGGAGCTCAGCACTGATAAGGATAAAGAGGTGAGGGCAACAAGAAAGTGCAGAATCTGGTGTCTGTTGCCAAGGGGTCCACCAAATTCGGAGCCATCCATCCTCAATGTTGCGATATGACCTGCGCTGGTTGATGTCACCCATACGGTATCGGCTCGCTTTAGCGTAGTACCACGTTGTGTCACAACATGCCGGGCAGCGCTAAGGTCTACCGCGTGGCAGAATTAAACACAGGGGAATCAAAGATGATTCTGATTCTGATTCTGATGTGTTAAAGTAGCAGTTGTTTGAAGGTTTCTGATTACGTAACATCAGTGGTCATTTCCATGTTAGCATAAAGCCAATGAACTTTCATTAGGTGAAATTATATGGTTTTCTTTAACAATTTTGAATTCGCTTTTGGTCGGACTTTTTTTTTTTTTTTTTTAATGTGCCCTGCGATTGACTGGCGACCAGTCTAGGGTCTCCCTATCGGCCGACGTCGACGAAGATAGGCTGCGGCTCCCTTTGACCGTGAACAGGACAAGAATGACAGCAAATGGATGAATTTGCTGTTTTAAGTGGGGAAGTTTTAAGTGTCAGTTTTACAGTAAACGTCTCGAGTGACAAAAAAAAAAAAAAAAGGCAGCTTGAAACAAGCACACTTTGTCTCTTATTTGGAGAATTTTGCGAGGGGTAAGTGACAAGAATACTTTTAAAAAGTGTGTTTTATTACGTTCAAATTTGTTTGAATCAACTTTTTTTTTTTTTTTAAAGGGGAAATGTCAGACGAGATAAAGACATAATGAAACCAATGATGTCTTTGTAAAATATGTGGATAGCAGGAGCGGGAGAGAGAGAAAGAGGCGATGTTCTGGTATCATTCGTGACATTAAACGAAGGAATTGTTCCAAAGAAGACCCTAAAACGCCCATTCGGCGTCTAAATAAGAAAGAGCAGCAGTGCCATGTTCACGGTGTGTCCACGTGATTTGCCACAGGCACCATTTAGCCCGGCTGGCGCGCGCCCTATCAAAGCAATCACATAGAAATAACACAAATCCTTAGATTGACATTAAGATAAGTAGTCCCTGTTATCTCCTGGCAATGGCGTCCCCAAAACACACCCATTAGTGTTACGTGTGGGCTAATTGCTCGAAGTGACAAAAAGCCCACTTTCACTACATGGGTGTGAATGCACACAGTAAACCTATTACAACGCGCTGGTGTCCAAAAAGCAATTAAGGCTATTCTTCGCCGAAGCGTCATAATACGCTTTAATAATGTCAATATTAGAACCGTAAAAAAAATAAATTCAGAAACACATTTTTATTAAAAAAAAAATAAAAACATAAAATGGAAATATCGTATCACGCGTCGCTCACGTGAACGGTTGAAAACAAGTAGAACATAACATCACACGTACTGCATGAAAGAAATGAAGAACATTTACCTGGTGTGAACTACAGCGTCATTGCGTTGGTAGAAATGTCACTGCGGCTTTCCGTGCATTGGCGTTAAAAATACAAGTCGGAGAAATGACAACAAATATATGAGAAAGTCGAGCGAGAACAGTCAGACAGCTGGACAAGAAGTTCAAATAGTTGTCGAGGTCGAAACGTGCGTGCAAACGCTCGTGAAAAAAAAAAAAAAAAAAAAAAAACAGTCGACACCGAGGTGACAATTGAGGGGGAAAAAAACTGAGTAGCCTAGTAAAACACTGGGGGGGGGGGGCAGAGGTCATCTTTAGGAGGGTGAAGTCATCAGTAAATTATGGGGTGGAGCGTTGCCAGATGAGGGAGGGTGAGATGGGATCAATATTATGTCAAGTATCTGGATTGTTTTTTTTTTTTTTTTTTTTTTTTTAATGAAATGTAAGGAAAACCTCTGACAGTATCACCCATGCTTAAACACACAATAAATACCAGATTATAAACTGGTCAAATACTGAACAACAACAACAACAAAAAACACCTCAAAATAAACAGACTCAATTCAATCTGATTATTTTAATCATCAGGAAAGAAACGCGAGATTAGTCCCTTGTGGCTGACTTGCATTACTGTAGTTTGATCAAGGTACACCAAATAGGGGGGAGGGGGTGGGGGGGACCCTAGTGCAGTGGTTCTCAAAACTTGTTAAACCAAGTACCACTTGAAAAAAAAAAATAACACTTAGCTTTCCAAGTACCACCTTAAAGGCCGACATTAAAATACAGTAACATAGTAGGCCTACGTGTTCATTGAAAAAAAAAAAGGTAGCAGTTTTATTCTTAAAAGCTACGCCTCATATAATTGTTAGCCACTGTATCATTATGGAGAGTTTGGACATTGTATTCATATTGAGGAAAAGAAAAAAATATTTAATTAAATATTGAATCCGTTAAAAATGAATACACATTAAAATTGTACCAAAATAAATGGGTTTAAAAAAAAACAACTAAAATTAAAACCAACTGAACTGTACTGGATTAGAGAAAATTTTAAGATACTGTATTATGCTCAGTTTGCACTTTTAATTCAGTTATTCTGTTACATAGCACTAGAGGGAGCCCTCCTACCACTAGTGATTCTTTATACCACACTTTGAGAACCATAGTCTTGGCGTCTTTTCACTACTTACCATATAGCAACATCTCAAGCTTTAGTTTTTTTCTTGTTGTTGTATATATTACATTAAAGTATATTTTCATCCCTCCTCAATGCGGCGTGTTTTTCTTTTTGTACTTGTGCTATATTTTTAGGTGTTTCTGTGTGAATATTGCTGCTATGACAATTGAATACTCCGGTTTCCTCCCACATTCCCAAAACATGTATGAGAGGTTAGTTGAAGACTTTAAATTGCCCATTATAGAGATATAACAAGTAGAGTTACATCAACACATAAGATCTTTATTACCACACCTTTATAACACAAACAAAAGACAGACAAAAAATATGCATCTTCTTACACTTGGAAAGTAGTGGCCTAACCCACCACGGAAGTTGTTATTCCACATTTCAAACATAGCAAACACAAGCTGCTTCAAGCACTGGAACAGAGTAATGATGGTGGACTGGTTTCAGCTCAGTTACCACGGTGACAATGAGGCCTTACTACAGTGCTGAACATAAATAAGCTTTGTATCCATTTCTCAGTGAATACAAGAAAAATGTTATGAATTCCAAAGAGTATTAGCTTCACTGAGAGTTTAATTATAGTGAAAGGGATTTTTAAATGTATTTTTTTTTTTTTTTGCAAGGGGAACTCGAAACTCAAACGTATTCTCTGCGTTGCACATCACGGAGAAGTCAGAGTGAAAGAGGCACACAAACAGTGCTGCACCACTTGAGCTGGGGATAGAGGACAATGCCTTGCTCAAGGGCACCTCAACAGCAGCCAGCACGCAGACTAGCATTTCTCCAACAGCTACTTTGCCATTATTACATTTTTGTCCGCAGCAAACACAAACCTGTGACCTTGTTCCCTCAAAGCCCAAATCCTTGCAGACGATGAGTTATTGTCACGCCAATAAATCTGTTCGGAAAATTACATTTTTGTGCGTGCATCAGTGGCTCACATTTAAGGGAGTATTTTAGAGGACGTATTTTTAAAGGAGACTCAAGATTTTTCAACAAATATATTGGTCCACTCATATGTGTTGAGCACTTAGATGAAGATTGCTAATAATTATGGGTAACAAAATATTACACACATTTATTAAGTACAAGTGATGTAGTTGAGTACATATTCTGGGGGCTGAGTAAATATATTTTGGTCATTTGGGTCAAAGCAAATTATACATTCATTTCTGGACAGGAGGACAGTGACCAAACAATTACATCTACCGTTTGGTTAACTTGAATCATTCAAAAATGATGACAGTATGCTGAAACGGTGTACAGATGTCTTCATATTCTCCAGGAATTCCGACAAAAAGAAGCAAATGCATACTTTACAAGTCTTCCATAAAACACCATGGTGATAAAATGGTCCCGACAGGAGTCAGTAACACCGCACCAACTCCATTTGCATTGAAAATTTGGTTCCAGGAGAAGCGAAAGTGCCTGACTGAGGAGGGCTTTTGTATGCTCATATGTCAGTGTACACTGTATATTGGTGACGACAAACAAATAAAAAAAAATAAAAACTCGCAAAAGCAAAGCACGAAAGCTGAATAGGGGAGGAAGATAAATAAATAGAAGAAAACAGTACAGTAACTGGCAGGTTGGCTTTGATGGAAACAAATAAGATATGAATACAATACTTGAATTGTTTATAAATTGTAGGGGTTGTTTAACATTTGAAAATCTATTTATATCCATATTGAAAAGGACCAGGCACCATTGCCTTGGTAGCTTGGATTGGCTTCAATGATCAATAAATATTAGTTTATAGGAGTACATTAGAAGATTTCATGGATCAGCTTGGATAGAAAAGTGCTTAGGTTGTTCCACTGGGTTCAAGCATCTGACGACTGTTGGTAATTTGTTGCTACAACGAGCCTTCTAATTGTACGTAAACGTGTACGGAACAAATCCCATCACATCACATCCCTTCTCACAGTTCCAAGGAGTTTTGGTGCATTTGGAGCAGAAGTGATGTTTTCATGTCCGGACCTGGAACTTGCCAGCCTTGGTCATGTACTTGATGCCTTTGAAAGGTTTATACTTCTCCCCATACATGTCCAGACGGTTCACCTTCAGCCCTGTTCAAAGGATAGCATAACCTTTAATTATTGAATGAATATGACATGTCAATATACACATCTTGGCGACACTGCCTCGTTTTAATGGCGCAGTTTCAAATGTAGAAAGCTACGACCTATTTTCTAGGCTTTCGGTCAGGTTCATGAACACACGTAGTTTAACAGTTTGTCTAGCGTTTGTTTGTATTAAGATGCATGTAATTAGGATTCAGTAATAAATTCGACAATCTGTCCCCACAGCACGTATAATGAACAATGTCTTTGGCGCCATCTAGTGGATGATATGGAGCGAGGGTCACGTGGGCGTCAGCTGTGGCAGCTTTGTAAAGCAAGGCTGCCAGTGGAAGTGGGGGGCTTAAACTGAAAAGATGTTCATTGCAAAGTGATAGCCTCCGTGTGTATGTGTGTGTGTGTGTGTGTGTGTGTGTGTGTGTGTGTGTGTGTGTGTGTACCTGAGATGGCCATCTGTTGGATTTTGAACTGGATGTTGATGGTGGGGTTCTCATCGGGTTTGGAGGCTCCCGCCTGCAGACTCATGGTGCCTTTCAAGCTGGGAAGCTTCTGGGGGTTTATTTTGCCTACATCCCAAGTCAACAACTGAGCAAAACATCCAAATGTCAGTGCGGCAACACAAACAGGATGCATTGGTATACTGTATACAGTATCTCACTTATAGGAGTACACCACATACTGTGTGTCTTGTCACTTATAACTCCAAGTACCTTTGTGACTGGGTCAAAGGTGTACGTTCCTTGGGAGGGGTTAAGATTGGCGTTGAGAACCCCCCGAGGGAGCTGACTGCTGACAAGCACCGACTCCACAGCCTTGCCCATGGTCTGCTTGGGACCCAGGGTCAACTCAAATCGCCCCTGGGAGCTTCCTTCACGGAAAGTAATGTTGTGCTTGACGTACACTGGAATTGCCACCAGGCTAAAGAAGCGAGAATATGAAGCCAACAATGTGACCCTAATGCAATAGTAAGTCAAAAATACAGTCAATATTTGAAGGGGAAACACTTTTACGCCGTAAATATAAAACAAAGGCTATGTTCACATTGCAGGTCAATTACCATTTTTTTTTTTTGCCCACTGTGACATGCTTCTGATTTGTTTCCATGTCAATGTGAAAAGTACTATTCTGATTTGTTCACATCTGACACGGGCCTCTCTCATGCGTGGCTATAAATTGGAAATGTATCCGATGCGAGTGCAGCATGGACGCGCTCATACGACGACAAAACAGACGCCGCAAAAGCAATGGCGGCTGAAGGAGCAGAAAACAGCCAATGGCGGAAAGAAGATGGTTCAGAACTGATAAATATATGAAAATGTTGACTCTGGTCGCACAAAAATCCCTGAAGTCTCCACAAATGTGTTGGTGAGACGAGGGGCCGTATTTACTTCTGTAAACACGGCGGTTCGTGTTTCTGCGCATGTGTGCGACGTCAAGAACTCATTATGTCCACAGTAGAAATCGCCTTGTTTTTCGTAAGGTGAACAACTACATAAAAAGACCGGCTTTACAATTAAAAAAACAACAACAACAAAAAACAGTCATACTACCCTGCCAGTGTGAATGTATCCACAAAATAAAAGCATGCCTTCTTGTGCTCCGTGAAAACATATTTTCATGCCCCTCGCAAACTAGTTCATTGCACGCCATTTTCAATGGCGAATCCTTATATCTTGTAAACCAACGCCTCCTGTACTTGGGGCCTAGCAACTCATTTGTGTCATGTAGAGCGAGTGTATTAAAACACCAACTTCTGGGAGCTGACATGATAGGAAAGTAGCCGGAAGTTTCCATCAGGAGGGATGAAGGAGAGGATCCGCTCAGCCTCCCACCGCTTGAATCGAACACACGGGTGGAAGCTGACATCATCCAGCAGTCGAGGATTCTGACAGAGGGACAAGTGAAGTTTGTCAGAAGCATGTAGGAGGCTTTTTATACCTACTGACGACTGTCTCATTTGGGCTTGATTTACACGAATTTCGATTTAAGGCAACTATACGACATATCTTTCTAATTCCATGTATTCAAGTGACAATATGGCTATATTTAGATTCAGCACAGAGGGAAACAAAAGCACATCCATCCATTTTCTACCCTTATCCTCACTAGGGTTAGGCTTAGGGTTAGGCGGGAACACCCTGAACCGGTTGCCAGCCAATCGCAGGGCACATAGAAACAAACAACCATTCGCATTCACATTCACACCTACGGGCAATTTAGATTCTTCAATCAACCTACCATGCATGTTTTTGGGATGTGGGAGGAAACCGGAGTGCCCGGAGAAAACCCACGCAGGCACGGGGAGAACATGCAAACTCCACACAGGCGAGGGCGGATTTGAACCCGGGTCCTCAGAACTGTGAGGCAGATGCGCCAACCAGTCGCCAGCCGTGCCGCCCAAAAGTACATAAAAAAAAAAAACAACACAAATATTAATCATTACATAATGTTTAGTTGGCCTGGGTTGAGTCTTCCCCCATTGGTTTAAATGAGGGTATTTCCTGTATACTGAGCACCGCCATTTGCTTCTTGCAAATGTTTCTGCCAGCACGGTCTCAAGCCACGTCACTCATTGAATTGCTTTGAAACCACTTACCATAAACGAGAGTGTGAGGTCGGGCATGCCAGTTAGTTTGACGCAAGCATCAATGACTCCTTGGATTTCTGCCGTGATGGTGGAACCTGAGGAGGGGGTGGGGGAATAAATAAATACAATTAAAAAATAAAAATAAAAACATATTTCAAAACCAACAGGCTGCTTATAAGAGTGGTCTCAGACCATTACCTGACTTATCAATGATGGCGTCTATCTCCTCCACCACGTCAAAATAGGCTTCATTGTTGGTGTACTTGACACCAGTGCGTCGCCATGGTACCACTGACAGCTGGCCAGTGGGGAGCTGTTCACCCACATTGGTGCTGCCTGGGAATTAATCAAATGTGAAACAAGCGTTTATGCGGTAACTCAGACAGAGGTATACAATGGAGTGATTTAGCATTGGTAATTGGAATATTGTGTGTTGATGAATGATCTAACACTAATTATATCAAAGTGGACCAGGTTACACAAAACAATACTGACCAAAAGGACATTTTTTACAGGGCTTCAGAATAGTAGTTATAAAAATGAACATGCAGTGTTTGGTCAATTTTATTAGACCACCATTACCACTATTTGTGTCAGAAAAAATACAGTCGCATGAAATGGTTTTCCTGTATATGGACTCTTTACATTTCAGTGAGCTCATGACATTTTACCATTTTGATCAGGAAAGAAAATATTCAAACAAAAGTCACATTTTTATACCCAAATTTAAGCCCGTTCAGTGGGAGCTTCAACAAACAGCACAGCAATTAGAACAATAGTTTATGGATGTGATGTGAATCCGGTATATGCGCAATCTACTACCGCATTTGGCCAACCAGGTAAAAGCACTAAATATGGAGGGTTGCTCAAGGGTGTCTTGACAGTAGTCAGGAAGCAGACTAGCATAGCTCTGGCTTCAGTGGGCCTCGTACCTTGACCCTCTGGTTTTAAAGCCCAGTTCCTTAGAGATGAGCTACTGCCTCCCCCGACCCCAGGAAAATATTGCACTTTTTTGAGTGGTGAAGAAAACACTGTTGGAGATAATCGTACACATTGTACCTGTGATAGTGTTAACCATTGTGCGGAGGATGGTGGGGGGTTTGATAAGCTCTTTGAGAATGTTGGACTCTGTGGCCAGGGGAAAGCCATTGTCCAACATCTCCTCCAATAGTTCATAGACCACGACCACATTGTCCTTGATGGCTGCCTCTGTGCACACACCAAAATAGTCCTGTTTAAAACAACACACATAAATGGTTAAAACTTTTGTAAAGTGGAAAAACAACAACACCAACAACAAAAAACATCAGAACATCAGTACAATAAATTAATCGTTAAAACCATGGACTTAAGGTGTGAAGAGAACCTGGAATGTGTCGACGACTCTGTGCAGGAACTCAATGACAAAGAGCGGCGGAACCTCACTCTGTATGACCGCCACAAAGTATATGCGATGTCTGAGAACATTGATAAGGTAGTGGTGCGGCGTGGGGATCACAGGCGGGACGTTCTCCGGCTCGGTGGCACGCTCCTGGGCCTCAAAAAAGTAGTCGCACACAGAGCGGCTTACCACACTCTTCCAGTGCTTCTCCAGGAAAATGTCTCCTGATGAGTTGACCAGGAAGAGACTGTGGATCATCTTGGAAGAAAGCTGCAATGTAGGATAAAAAGCAGGAAGGTTAAACTTGAAAGTGTTGTTAAATGAGTTTGAGTGCTTACACATTGACAAATATAAACATTAAAATGACATAATGATATCATGGTGACCCCCCCCCCCCCCCCACCACACTCCCCAACATAACGTAATCCACAATACACGTTGATTTGAACCCAGGTCCTCAGAACTGTGAGGCGGCTATGCTAACCAGTTGTCCACCACGCCACCTGATCTAACATCCAGTTTTCTAGTTCACGGAGCGCACTTCACAAATGTCACACTTCATAAGTCTATTGCATTTCTAAATACACCACTATTACCACATTATTCAGATTTTCGACACCAAAGGTGTGAAAACTGTTCAAGTGATAGGTTAGTATTACGGTACGTTTAACCGGCATAATAATGTGCTGAATAGGTGTCAATGCCTCTGAAGTCACGAGGACAATAGATCCTTCCGTTGCCTTAATGGAAACATTCCTTTCACATCACAATCGTCAATAATCAACAACTAATTCATTATTAAATTAATCGTTTATAGACCTTGCTTAAATTGTCCAAATCTTCAGAATTTTAGCCTCGCAGTGTCAACAGTAAATATTCTCAGATTTCTGTAGTCCTCCATGAGAAAGCAGACTGATTATCTTTGTGTTTCATCAAAATAAGACCTTCGCAAACATCTGCTCTTGGCTTTGGAAAATAATGATGAACATTTTGCCAATTTTCTGACATGTTACAGTCCAAACTAGTAACTGAATCATAATTTATATTTGTGCATTTTCTGCACCTACACTTGAAATAATTTCCTGTACGTACAGAAAGTAATCACTGCCATTGAGGGCTGTTGAATTCAAATACCCATGTTAACATCGAGGACTGGCAGTGAATGAGTTAAAAAAAAAAACAGACACAATCATTTATTAAAATAGTTGTTAGTTGCAGCCCTTATTCACATTATTATTCTTTTTTCGTGTTTCCATTTTATTATTTCCGATCTTTTGGAAGAACACCATGCGCTCTACATCAGTGTTTCCCAACCTTTACTGAGCCAAGACACATATTGCACATTAGAAAAGAAAAAAAAATATCTGTCATAACAAGGTTAATTATGTACCTTCTACTATCTAGTGGAAGAGTTAATTGTCCTGCCTACCACTATACATCACCCATCTAGATAGTTGCACAAACATACATTATTTGTAGTAAATGAATACTTTTTGGACCAAATATGTGAAATTGGATCATTTGACCTCTCACAGCACACTGCTTAGGAAGGGGAAAGGGGGCGAATAAATAAAGAAACAAAAAGTATCATCACTGGGTGGTGTCACACATTCCTCCTTAATCCAAGTCTGCGTCGCCAGCTACTTAGAGGAACATCATGAAAATCATGACAGACAAAAGAAGCTACATTCCCCGAACAGACTGATCATTCTTCTGTTTCCACAAATAAACCTCCACCACCAACTCACACTCACATGACATTCTTTGCGGATAAAGTTCAGTTCGTGCTGTGGTTGGGCCCACAAAGTTTGCGCCAAAAGAACACAGTACACATTTGTTTCGTGTACTCCTTTACAGGGTCTTAACGCCAAAAAAATAAAAATAAATAATTGTATCTTGATATTAATGTGCCATGATATGCCGTGATGTTTTCAACAGCATAACTGACTTTTTTTTTTTTTTTTTTTTTTTGGCGACAGAAAATATTCTCAGCATTTATGGTGTGAGAAATAGCGTTTTCGTTTCTGACTTCAATCATAATTTAAGAAAGACAATATTAGAAAGAAGACACCATTGTTAAGAGTGGTTATAGCAATGGACAGACAATACGCTGCGATACCAAAACTAGCATTGTTGCAGCACATCAGCATGACCAGTTCATTTACGTTTGAAACACAATTGAATACAGTATGGAGGCAAAAACAACTTGTCGATTCTAAATATGAAAATGTTGAGACAATTTAAAGGCCTCCAGCTCCCCCTCCTTCGCCTTCTCGGTCAGTATCTCATGACAGGGGGGGGACATCGCACAGAACGCGAATAACAATACAATTTTCCCCAGCAATTAGGCGGTGCATATAAGACGTTATAGGTTCACCAAACACTTACCAGAGACTAACCCTAATCCTCGGTCTCGTATTTCACAATTTTCTCATTGAAATATGAGGCCGTTGTCGCTTCCGTTAGGAGGATCAGCCTCCGGTGCCATGAAGCGGAGTATAACCAACCAACCACAACCTGTGACAACAATCTAAAGCCCGCCTTTTCAACGCAGTCATTGGCCAGAACTACGGAAGCTTTATTCTGGGCACTTTGCGGTGATTGGGTTATAAGCACGCAACGTTTCAGTGTACGTCAGTAAATATACTTGATTGGCCCAAAAGAAAGCAGGGCTGACATTTTGTTTCCAGTGTTAGATTTCATTTTGTGGTGGTCAAGTCTACCATATTCTAGAGAAATTGTTAAACAATTACTGTCAAACAAAAATGCAATAAATGTTTGAGGCTTTATTTGCTTTTTCTCTTGCACTCAAAGTTGTATCCCTCGCACGTTTCTAACTTTACATTTCATCTGTTTTTTTCCCCTTTTCTTTCTGTCTGGAGTGTCAACACCTGTAGATATCTGATTAGATGCTTCATTTATTGGCAACAAGACGCCATGGCTGTTGACTGTGGCTGTTTACCCAATAAATACTTGTAGTATGAAACAAATATCCCTTCGTAGTAAATCTCAATGACGCAGCCATGAACCCGGAAAAAACTAAATCTAACTGAAAAAAATAAAATAAAATCAAGAGAAACATGAATGGCTCAACATAATTTATTTTCATTTTATGTTAAAATGTACAGAGTTCTTTGAAAGTACTTGCTAAGAAAGGGGGTGGGGGCGGATAAATGGAAATACATACAAGGAGAGAGAAGAGAGTTGAGGTCACTGAGCACAGTACAGCACTCTGCACTCAGCCAAACACTCTATTTTGCACTCTCTCTTAGCATACAACGAAACATGTACAATTCCAAAGGATACAAAAAGGGAAGCGATATAAACAGACAGAAATATACGGAGCTTATTTTTACATGCCTCTTTAATGTAAGGAAGTCATCCTATACACACACAAGTAAAAAAAAATGCCAAGTGACCTTTAGATATTTGTAGTCATTTTGTTTAAAATAGCATTAATATACTACACAAAGATAGAAAAACTCTAGACATGAGATGGAATGGAAAGGTTAAAGGCATCTTATAGTCACTAAAAGTGAGTAGAACTTTTTTTTTTTTTATTATTATTTTGAATTTAATAGTAATTACCCAAGAGGTGAGTTAAAAATGTGTTTTTGTCCAGAAACAGAAGTGTACAACAAAATTGACAGTACCAATCAATATCAGAATTTCCTTTTATATTATAGAAAAAAAACAAAAAACAAAAAACTACACAGGTTCTTTTTAGTCAAAACGAGTCAGCTTAGGTCATAATATAAAGCTGCCCAGTCTGATAAAATTCAGAAAGAAAACAAAGTTCAGAACAGAACAATAGACACAAAAAGTATGCAATGTCAGGTCTGTAAGAAAATGAAAACCCCTCTTTTGACTTTGAATACTGGTACATGGAGCAGCAACAAGGTGAACCGTTCCACCTGCGCTATTTAAACGCCATAACCAACAAAGCTCTGACCCTGCTTTAATACGTGTGCCTCTAACTGTGGTCCAAGCCATGCACTACACCAGGTGTTTAGGTAAACCTTTCATAAAGGCTAACTGTCTACCGCAGTATCTCTAGCAAACAGAGTGAGAGAAAATAAAATGCATATATATAAAAAAAAAATACAAGTTTAACAGAAGACATTTCATAAGCAGACACCTCGACCTCTTTGGGTCTTTTAACACTTGAGTGGAAGTCAGCTAATTGTTAACCGAATTTCCTTAAAGCAGCTAAATGAAAATCTCGCTGTTTGTTCTGAATTCTTTAACCTCCAAAAATTGACATTGTATACTGACTGTCAGTGGAGTGTGGACAAGAATAGCTGAAAGTGGTACATTCCTGTGCTAGTCATATGCAAGAGCTAGCCAGTATGCCTCTATGCATGTGTTGCTTGAAAATGGGAGGTACCAGAATATTTACATCTGAACTTGTCAAAGTGGCAGAAAACTGGAACATAATGCTACTATTGGATTTTAAAAAAAAAACAAAAAAACATTTGTTGTCCCCTCTGTCTTTGCAGTGTTTTTGGTATGATGTCGTCCATCCAGGAAGACAGAAACATGAATAAACACCTCGAACACACGCTGGCCGGGCTGGCCTTGGAGATGTTGGGGTTTTTGTGAGAACCCAAAGGGTGTGCCACCATTTCAGAATGCCACAAATATAAAGACTGAAGCATATAAGAGGCCAGACTGCACACAGATATTCCCAAACAAAAACAAAAATAAAGTTCAACATTATGTTTAACAAAACAAGAATCCATCTACTATGTCTCTTTTTTAAGGTAAGGCTTCCTATGTCAAAAGATTGTGTGCATGGTTTAATAATCAGATAACTGTCTTTTGCATTTGCAATCTGACAAAGCAAGATCAGAATTAATCCTGTATTGTCTTTTTCTGTGCATCTTCCTCACCATCCTCTTTCTCCTCTTGCTCATCAAGAGGAAGAGTAGACATTTGGGCCAGTTTGCAGGGACAGCGTAGGCCTGGCCTGGTCCATGCACACACCCTGCCTATCTTATGAGAATTGGACAAAATGATTACACAGAAAAACAGGAAACCCTCGATTTCCATTCACTTGTTCTCTTGGTGCCTTCCACAGCACTGCAGAGTGTGAACACGACTGATGCACATTTAAAGTACAGCAAGTATCAGCCTTGGACCCATGTCTTCATCTGCTCATGTAGGGCGACTGTTTTGGGACACCAGCATAGCTGTGATGGGAGGGGCCTGTGTACATCATGTTGCCATGGTGATTTGGCTGCATAGGCTGCTGGGGGTAACCCTGCCCGCCCATCATTCCCATTTGCATTTGCATGGGATACTGAGCTGGCTGATTCATGTACGGAGGATTACCATGGTAACCACTGTTCATCATTGGTTGGGGCATTCGGTAGCCAGCTGACATGGGATTGAGTGGTGTCATGTTCATGGAATTGTATGGTGCCGTTGGCATGAGGTTTGGCATCATGCCCCGTTGAACAGCCAACGTGCGAGGTGTGCCTTGCATGGCCACAGCCCCAGAGCTGCGTCCATAGAGCTGCTGCTGGTGCGGGGCTGGTGCCAGCTGCTGAGTGGCTTTGGACCGAATGGAAATATGGCCTTTGACAGTTGCCATTTGGCCCTGCAGTCGCTGTGTGTGGGGCGGGGGACCCAGACTGATGTTGGTAGTGGGCATGTTGCATTGCAGCTGCAGGGAGCCCAAGTTCATGGAGCCAGAGGCTAGGTTAGGGGGTGGGGTCATTGCGGGCTGACCCTGGGAGAGGGGCGCATGGGCAGAGGGCGCCAGTCCTGGGTTAGAGAGTGAAACACTGGTGGCGTAAGACGTGACGGCGGCTGAGTGAGAGTAGGGCATGGCATGTGGATCCATAATGGTGTTTGTGAGCTGCTGGAGTTTGGCCAGGCTGAAGGTTGCAGAGGGTTGGGGGTACCCCCCTGTGCCAAAGTCCTGACCCATACGCTCATAGAGGGTACGACCACCTCCCCCGCCCCCACTCTCAGGAATCTCCATAATCATGGGAGTGGAGGCAAAGCCATTTCCCATGCTACACTGGGATAAGGGCTGCTGTTGTTGCTGCGGAGGAGGTGGGGCTGAGGGTGGAGGCTGAGAGTTGGGGGTCTGCTGCTGCTGAGGAGGCTGCTGTGGAACCTTCTTTTGGGATGGCTGTGGCTGTTGCTGATTGGTGCTGGGAGGCCTCTCAATCACACCACAACTCTGGGGAGACTTAATGCCACAGCTAGGGGTGTTAGATGGATGAGGAGGAGGTGGGGGTTGGGGGACAGAATTGCCAACATTGCTGGCTCCGGGACCACTGTTGGGACCGGGTCCAGTTTGCTGGATGAGGCTACAGTTTCCTAATCCGTGCTGGGTTCCTCCAGTCCCTGTGGAAGATGTTAGGCTGGGGGTTGGCACAAAGGAGCAGCTGTTGGACTGTGAGGAGGATGGGGTGGCCGAGCTAGAAGAAGAGGTGACGGATGAGGAAGCTGAAGAAGCACCTGCCACAGACATTCCACCTCCATTCCCCGTTCCATTGCTTCCTCCACCCATGGTAGAGTCATAGCTGCTGGGGTTGTCATAGTTCTCTGTAGTGCTTTCTATACTGCCCAGGTCACTGAAGCCACTGTCAACCACCTGCTGTGAGTGGTCTGACACAGATGGGACATCCATCATAGGAGATGTCTCCATGTTCTGCTGGGAGGGTGCAGACAGAGAACTGGGATGTTCTGGGGTGATCTGTGTGTACCCACCTCCACTGCCACCACCTGTTCCAGTGGGGCCAGGAGTCCCACCCCTCTGCCCTCCTGTCGCTGTGTCCATGATGGCCGGGGGCAGCCCTGGACTGTTCACTGAACGCACAGACTGACTGGGCAGTGGGGCCATTTGAGGATTGGGCAGGGGGCTGCTATGTTGGGAGGCCCCACAGTCCTCTACTAATGCCAGGGCCTCCTCCTCGGTGTCCCCTGTGTGGCTGTAACTCTGTAGTGTCCGACAGGCAGCAAGTGTCTCTTCACAGTCCTGGTAAGCCCCGTGGTGAGGCTCAGTCTCTTCATCCTGGGCTTCCCCCTGTGTCAGAGACTGTACTGCCTGGACCGTCTCCAAGTCTAGTTCATTGGAGTGGTGATGGGGATGATGTGAATGATGGTGACCCAGCTCCTCTTTGAAGTCAGAGTGCTGATGAGGGTGGGAGTGTGTGTGTTGGGGTTCTATTAACAGTGCAACATCTTTGTCCTCCGTCTGCAAAGGTTGCAGCTCCATGGGTTCTGAGGGAACAGACATGGCCGTAACAGTTTCCACAGCTGCAGCGGCTGCAGCAGACTCCTCTTGCTCTCTACGGCGCCTATCCTCCTGCTGTGGATCAGCGGAGGAGGGCCGACACTTTGGCTCCTGCACCTGCTCTTCAGGCTCCTCCTCCTCCTCCTCCTCCTCTTCTTCTTCCTCCTCCTGCTTGCTGACATAGTCCCGGGCCACGCTGTTCTCCAAGTCTAAAAAAGCCTCTCCGCCTTGTGGTTCTTCTTTGACTGGAGGGGAGCTTGCATGGGAAGCAGGCTCTTCCTCCTCCTCTTCATCCTCCTCATCTTCGGACGCCTGACTTTTTCTTTTCTTACTGATGTTGTTGCTGCTGTTGCTCTTCTCTTCTAAGTGTCCGTCACCTTCATCATCTGCATCATGGTCCTCACTACGCCGGCTTCCTGAACCTGGTGTAGCTGCTGCTCGCCTCGACATATTAAGATTGCCATGGCCCTGGCTCTCAAATTCCACTTCTTCCCTTTCGTCTTCCTCATAATTTTCTGCTCTTTCACCAATATCAACATCCTGAGGGCGGAACTGTGGAGCCCTCGGCCCTGGGTTGGATGAGGAGGACGGAGCAGACAAAATGGGGCGGGAAAGTGGTCTGCTTGATTTGTTCTCCTCCCAAGTTCTCTCTTCTTCCTCCTCCTCCTCCTCTTCTTCTTCTTCTTCTGCCTCTGGTTCAGAGTTGAGAGGTGGTCTTGGAGCAGGCGGGGGTGCTTGACGGAGGGTTGGGTTCCTAGGTGGTCTCCCTCTCCTTTTTGGGACCTTCTGCTCCACAGGCATAGGGAGGTAATCATCTTCGTCTGAGTATTTTCCTTTGTTATCCGAGATGGCTCTTGAAGCACGCTTGCTGTTTCGATCTGTTGAAAATGGCTGAGGATCTTTGTCTAACTGCTCCCCTAACAGTCTTTGTCTCTCCTGCTCCTGTCTCTCTGCTTCCTCTTGAGCACGTTGGAGATACCAGCTTCGGGGCTTCCGTCCAGGCTTCATCTTAATTTTGGGAGGTGTAGGATCCCCGCTTGCCTGCCTTTCTGCAGCAGCTCGCTGGTTTGCTCCACTTCCAGGTGGTCTTCCAGGTCCCCGTTTCTTCCAGTGGAGTGGTTTACGGCTCTTTCCTTTAGGCCAGCCTTTCTTCTTCTTAACTGGGACCTCGGGATTGGCAGCTTGATTAGCCAAGGAACTTGATGGCAATGCAGCCATAGGATGCAGCAAAGCAGTTAGCTCTAAAAGGAGATAAAGAAACAGGTGTGACATAAAGCAATATAGATACCCAGGTATAACCACAGTTATTGGGGCATCAAGACGGTCCCTTTCACCCACCATCATCCTCTGAATCGGAGAGGTTGCAGTGTCGTCCCCTTTTGGGAGCGGGGTCTGACAACCGAAGTGCAGAGCGGACTGGAGGATAGCGGCGCAAGGGGTGACCCAGGGGTGTCTCCTCCTCCAGTCTGGGCATGGGCCGCTCTGAGTCAGAGTCTACAAAGGGTTCGTCCAAAACCTCTGTGGTCTCAGAAATTGTCTCTGTCACTACGCTGCTGTGTGGGTGGCTGCGCTGGCGAAAACGACGCTTTCGCAACGGCTTCTGGGCAAAGCAGAAAGGAAATTGAGCTTAAGTTCTCACAAGTTTATGCTTTCGTTCTTCAAATATTGTCTAACTAAATTGCTATACATATTTTTTACTAAAAATAAATAAGAGCATTTTTCTTTTTACCTTGCATTTGAGTCCCATAGCTGGCTTTGTGAGTATGGGTGGAGAGCATGCCCTGCTTTCCTCATCATCGTCATCGTCATCCTCTTCTTCCTCTTCGCTACTATCACTGAAGCCGCTCTTCCTGACGGGAGGAGAATCATTCAGCCTGGAAACTCCGGGAAGTTGTCCTTGCTCCTCATTCGGGTCATCCCCCTGTCTGGGTTTTGGACCTCTCTTTTTCCTTGGAGGGCGTCCTCTTCGGGTGGGAGTTATAGTGGAGTGCCGGGCCATGCCTACTGTGCAAAAGCTTGCTGACTCTGCTTTTCTCTCTATTGAGAATAAGGAGGAGTGGCTGGTTGCAGAACCAATTTTTCCTCCATCTGTCCTTTCATCATCCTCGCCTTCCTCCTCCATTGGACGGATCTTAGGTGGTCGTCCAACTCGCTGGCTATCCTTAACCCCTTTACCCCAAGGCCAGTTTTTGGGTGGGCGACCCCGGGGTCTGCGTTCACCATTTGCTGGCAGAGGTGGACGTGGTGGCTGTGGGGCAAGTGGACAACGTACTGGCGGTGATGTTGGAGAACTTTGGCTGACAGGAAACCCAAGGAAGCCCTTTCTTTCCTCCTCCTCCTCCTCCTCATCTTCTTCTTCCCTCTTCTTTGCTTGACGCATGTGCCAAGACATCAATGGGAGCTTGTGACTTGGGTTGATCTATTTAAAAATAAGAAGCAACAAATATCAAGGCTGGTTCTCTAAGAGTACATGGAAATTGTGAGATAGCTTATTTGTTTACCTCCTTGTGGTCATCCTCCACTGGTTCTTGATCATCCTCTTCATCATCATCCTCATCAGAAACAACGGTATTAGTTACAATGACAGGAGTCCAGCGGAGACACTCTGGGTCAACCTCTAGCTGTCGTGGTCGGGCTTTGAGACGAGCCATGTGGTTATCTATCAGCTTCTCTCGTCGCACCAGGACCATCCTGACAAGGCAAACATCATTACAATCCTGCACTGATGTTCAATCTTAATGTAAATGACAGTTCAGTAACTCCACCATGTTAGAACCTTCCAATGCAATCTCTGTAGTAACCCTGCAACCTAACTTTTTCCCACTGGTTATTTTCTCTGAGTAGTAGTCATATTGCATTATTCCTGTGTCGTATTGCATGATTCCTGTAAATTTGCTAATTTATGGAAAATTTAAATTGTAAAAAATATCAGCCTAGGTAAGTAAATACTATTTTGGGGATGTAGGCGTGTTGGTCACTGCCATCTCAAAGAAGAACGCTCTAATATGATAATATATAAACGTTTATTACATTTAACTTATGTTTGGCTATAAGTAAGAAATTGAGACTGCCTCACAATATTAAAGAGAATATCAGGGCTCTAGAGTGAAACCAATTTGGCTCTGAATGTGCCCCAATGGTGCACCTAAAAATAAGAGCACACACCTGTACACCTAGCCATTTGAGGAAGAAGGGGAGAAAAAGAAAAAAACAAAAAAAGCAGACACACAAACCCATTGTGGTCTCTGAACTAATCAGAGAGTGAAGGGCGTGGCCATGTGTGTGCGTGCGTGTGTTTGAAATGCAGGCGCACAGAGATAGCTGCTTCATACTTGAAGCTAAGTTTTCCGAAAGCTGTAGCTATACAATTACAGAAAGTTGAGCAGCATAAATTCATTCAATTAGTTCCAAAGCCTAATGTTACCGCAACTGTGTGGGAACATTTTGGTTTTAAGCCTGATGAACGCAGCCACCCCGCTAACACTAATGAGCTGGTATGTCGAATTTGTATGAAGTCGCAACAAAAACTGGCAACACAACCACCTAAAATCCATTTAAAACGCAACCATCCGACCCTCTTTCCTTTTGATTGGGGGGGAAGGGCAGCTTGCAAGGAAGCTTTCGTCCAACAATGCAAATATAAACATGACAGCGTATATGGCGCAAGCTCACATGTACAGTATAGCGCTGGTCACTTTAAGAGATGCAGCCATTCAACATGTTGAGGGAGCAGTGTTTAAAGAAATGCTGTAGACTTTTGATAGGCAGTGCAAATCTTGATGCAAAACGGGCGGCTTTGATCTACTTGTTGTGCTGTCGTTAATGACATTACTTTGCATTTTTTTCTGAACTAACTGGAAACTTGATTGGCAGTATATTGCCTCTTCAGAATTAATGACTATACCTCTTTGCCCAATGTTTAATATTTGTTTCAGGGCAATTTTTGTGAAGAGAGCCTGAGTCTGTTTTATTTATATTTTTTATCCATGATATTTTATTTATTGTTCGACAAATCAATGTCAATGTTCAATATTCTTGAGAATTAAAAGTTAATTGCCCATGAAAAGGATATAGTTGAATTATTATGCTATAATATTGTATCAGCCGCATTAAAAAAACCACACCACTATCATTTATTTTGATAATTTCTGGGAAAATATACCATTCCAAAAAAAAACAAATGTGTTATAGTGAGAGGCCTAAGTTAGTGGCCTAGGCCCATCATATTTAGAGTAGAAATAGCCACGGATGATAAGATGAAAAGAACGATTGGTAACTTCTTTGTGAAGAATTAAATTTAGGCCTGATTCATCCCAAAGTCATAACCAACTTTTCAGTAAGTTACCCGTCTTGTGGAATTGTGCTTCAAATAAAGAACTTTGTTGACCAGCTTATTAGATAATCATTTACCAGTCAATACTGGCTAAAAAGATAGGTGGCTATTATTTGTTTAGGTGAACCGGTAAAACTACTATGTTGAATGTGATGCAGTTGAAAATTCTGTGCACCTAACTTTTATGCAGGTGCACCCAAGAAAAAAAGTGAAACAGTTTGTCTAAAGTCCTGAATATCATTCCCATATGATATGAGGCTACAACATGTAGTGTGTCTATCCACTTTTGTTATTTTGTGCTCTGACCTGTCTCCTCGTTGCTCAAGCATATTGAGGCTGTGCAGGGTTGTCGTGATATCCTGAGGGCAAATCCCGGTCAGTTTGCTGAGCTGTCTAATTGTGATCTGCCGGTCACGGAACCTATGGAGGCACTCTAGGACCTCACTGCGCCAATAGGCCATGTAGGACAGCCGACCCAGATCTGAAAGAGGCTTCTCTGGTGATCCAGGCTGGCCCTCACGCTTAGAAAGTAAATAGCCTGCAAGGAGACAGTACAGATGCAGAAAAAACATGGAGCATTAGAAAAAGAGTAACTGTTAGTTTCTCTGTCACAATTTCGTGTCAATACGGCCAATCACAGCTGTGTGTGTTGTTTATGTGCAACAAGGAAACATTATTACTGAAATCAATGAGAAAGCGCCCGTAGCCCTTTCGCTGGTACTGTGGAAGAATCATGATGCATGATACGTTGTATTTTTGTTGGCAGTGTTTCTCCTGAAAAGACAGACATATTCCACAATTAGAGAATAATAATGGCCACTTTATGGTGCAGGCATGAGTGGGGACAGCTGGGTTTAGATGTTAATGTGTAAACTCACTAAATGTTGTTTTGGCAGAGTACTGGCATTTAAATAGATGCACCTGCAACGAACAACTCAAGGGCAACAGGGGAGTGCGGCAAAAAATGAAGCCACGATGCAATTTTTATTAATATAGTGTCTTCAGAGTGTACACATGTATCGCTGGTATGTATGATTTTCTACAAAAATATATGGTAGTTGTAAAAACAGTGAAGGTTGATGGTATTGTGGTGGTGTGGAATGTAAGTCTTATCAAATGTATGACAACAACATAATTATGTTCTATTGAAAGGATTGTTTTACCTTGGAAAAGTATCCAACAAGGTGGCAACCTTTGCTGTCATTCTGCGTGAGGACATAGAAAAGGAAGGGCTCCACATCGTAGTAGAGGGTCTTGTGGTCGAGGAAAAGCTTGGCCAGCAGGCACAGATTCTGGCAGTAGATTGTGCTCACATTTCCATCGACCTTTCAAAACGATTAATGAGAGAACATGAGTGCAACAAAATGGAAGATTTCCTCCTTGTTGCCTTTTCAGCCAATGAACACTCTTCTGCAGAAAAGTCACATGCTGGTTTGATAGTATGAAATACCATAATTTCTCATGTGTAATACGCACTCCCAAAGTTGATCTCAAAATTCTTGAAAACCCTTCTACCCATGTATAATTCATTTTTACAATGCATAATTTTGCTTCTATCCATATGATCAGAACGAAGTATTATCTGTATTTTGTTAGTTTTTTCAAAGAATTATTCTGAAGCACTTTATTTGAACACGTACTACTTTCTATTTACTTGCTCTTATTTTGAAATTCACAGCCCGAATTTTATTTACTAAATGAAAAAACACAGTTGTGCTCATATGTTTGCTTACCCAGGCGGAATTTGCAAGATGGGTAAGATTCTTAAAAGAAAACATGAAGGACCAGGTGAAACATTTAATTATATTTTGATGGGATTCAAATGAAATTGTTAAGCATTTCAGAAAAGCATTACCATTAAAGAAAACATAACCAAAAATAAATTAATGATAGTTGTTGTACAAAATACCCCTTATGATGACAACAAAAAAATGGACTCAGTTTTCCCTTGCCCGGACACGGGTCACCAGGGCCGTGGAGCCCGGTGACCCGTGTGGAGCCAGGCCTGGAGGTGCGCGCCTGGTGGCCAGGCCTGCACCTATGGAGCCCGGCCGGGCACAGTCCGAAAGGGAAACGTAGGTCCCCCTTCCCATGGGCTCACCACCTTGGGGAGGAGCCATAGGGGTCGGCTGCATTGTGAGCTGGTCAGTGACCAAAGGCAGGGACCTTGGTGATCCGATCCCCGGCTGCAGAAGATTTCTCTAGGGACGTGGAACGTCACCTCTCTGGCATGGAAGGAGCCCGAGCTGGTGTGTGAGGTCGAGAAGTTCCGACTAGATATAGTCTGGCTTGCCTCCACACACAGCTTGGGATCTGGTACCAGTCCTCTCGAGAGGGGTAGGACTGTCTTCCACTCTGGAGTTGCCCACGGTGAGAGGCGCCGAGCAGGTGTGGGGGTATACATATTGCCCCCTGGTTCGGCGCCTGTACATTGAGGTTCACCCCGGTGGACAAGAGGGTAGCCTCCCTCTGCCTTCGGGTGGTGGGATGGGTCAT
The DNA here is from genome assembly GCF_024500275.1 of Phycodurus eques. Lineage (NCBI taxonomy): Eukaryota > Metazoa > Chordata > Actinopteri > Syngnathiformes > Syngnathidae > Phycodurus > Phycodurus eques. Next base: position 26,903,706 of record NC_084527.1, read on the forward strand.
GACTGTTGTTTGTGCCGATTCACCAAACAGCAGTTCAGAGTACCCACCCTTTTTGTGGTCCTTGGAGGGGCGCTTTTTCATAACCTCTAGATGGCGGCACACATTTGGAAAATGTAAAAGTTTTTTTTTCACCCATCCATCCATTTTCTGTACTGCTCCTCCTCACTAGGGTCGCGGGCGTGCTGGAGCCTATCCCAGGTATCTTTGTGCGAGAGGCAGGGTCCACCCTGAACTGCTCACCAGCCAATCGCAGGGCACATAAAAACAAACATTTTCCCCTATACCAATGTATCATGCGCACTATTGGAAATTGTTTGGGGGGGAATGTGCATTATACATGAGAAATTATGGTAATTGAAGGGTGGCGTTGCTATCAGGAAATAATTATATCAAGAGATGGAGGAATGAAACAAAATGACAGATTAGGTTGACTTTTTATCCTTCATTGTGAATGAACTGAAAGAAAGGTTGTGGTTGGTAGATGTGGTTTGCAAAATTTCCTTAACAGCAAAAAATAATGAGAAATAAATATTAGGTGTAATCAGTGTATTGTAAAAGTATATACTATTTGTCGCGTATACTGTATATTATGTGACAACTTAATAAATCCTAAAAGAACATATTTGCAAAAGAACATAGCATTGGTATAATTTTTTTTAATCAATGTTAGTCAAACGTAAATGAATATACATACATTCTTCTGCATTAACTAGAATATTGATGCTAAAATGAATTTTGAATTAATTACGTAACCATATAAGTAGCCATGACATTTTATGTTGCACTAATGCCTTTGTCTTGCTGCAAATGATATAGCAGTGATGTTCTAAAGATTGATTAATCAGCCAAGAGTTAATTGCTGGTCATTTGGAATCGATTTGGGCAGACAATTATCTAAAGCAAGACAGGGAGAGAGAAAACAGAAAAAACAAGACCTAATAACAATGATAGTGGTGTATCTCTCTATAACAGGGTCATCCCTCATCCTTTACTCTGCTGACTGAACATTAATTCCGGTGCTATTATTCAGACTATCTTTCAGTATCAGTGTTTACCTCAAACACAGAGACGTCATCTTTCCTGTAAATCTCATTAGCTGGAGGATGAAACCAGTTGCATTTCTTCATGTGCTGGTAGAGGATGCTACGGCTCTTCATGTAGCGCAAGCAGAATTCACACAAGTAGAGTTTGGGTAGTCTAAAAAAATAAATTTAAGGTGGAATATGATTAAAAAGGGTACATGCATTTTTTAAATTCTCAACAATATTTTAAAAACATTAGCATTACATTATATATATAGTTTTGCACTGGTTGCCTTTTTCAGTTGGTCAGACCAGCACATGAGTTGGTCGCACCCTTTTTGGGGAAGGTACAGCATCACCATGCATAATGTGTGTGCGCGAAATATATATAGTCCTCTCCAAAGGTATTGCAAGGCAAGGTCAATTCCTTTGTTTTTGTTGTATACTGAAGACATTTGGGTTTCAGATCAAAAGATGAATATGGGACAACGTTTCAGAATTCCAGCTTTTATTTCATGGTATTTACATCTAGATGTGTTAAACAACTTAGGACAAGTTTGAAGCCACCCACTTTTCAAGTCAGCAAAAGTATTGCAACAGACATTAACTTAAAGTGAATAACATTTAATATTTGTTGGCTTAACCCTTATTTGCCATAACTCCATCCAGCCTGCGACCCACTGACTTCACCAAACTGTTGCATTCTTCATTTGAAATGCTTTTCCAGGCTTTTACTACAGCCTCTTTCAATTCTTGTTTGTTTCAGGGGGTTTCTCGCTTCAGTCTCCTCTTCAGGAGGTAAAACGCATGCTCTATTGGGTTAAGGTCCGGTGACTGACTTGGCCAGTCTAAGACCTTCCACTTTTTCCCCCTGATGAAGTCCTTTGTTGTGTTGGCAGTGTGTTTTGGGTCATTGTCTTGTATGGTTAAAGCTTCTCCCGATTAGTTTGGAAGCATTTTTCTGTAAATTTGCAGACAAAATGGATTTGTAGCCAGTCTAAAGGTCTCGTTATACTCCCGGGCTCGCGCGGCCGACAACGCCCGCATTGCATCACGTGACTGACGAATTGGCCTCCGTGGCCCCTCTGCGTTGCTTGACATGCACACGGCAAAAATAGTTGCTGCGCTAAGAATGCTGCGGAGATCATCTCTCGTGATTGGTCCATTTTAGTCACATGCTGTGATGATGTAATCGGCGTTCCTCCCGGTTCCACATAGCACCTACGCCGCCGCCTTCTCGATGGATTTTGCAGCATAATTAAAAGTATCATCTGGTCATCTAGGTCCATTTGTTCTAGCAGACTCTGTCGCCATTGTTGTTGCTTTGTTCCTTGTTACGGAAAGGACAGGAAAAACAGCTACCGGAAATGGCCCAAAAAATGCAGAGGAAACTCCACCCTGTGGCGTCCTAGCCAATACCAGCTGTAGCGACACCCCCGACTTGGAGGAGAACTGCAGCACAGTTTTAAAACAGCGCGTGGGTTGCGCTCGAGTATAAAGGCAAATTGCGTGCGGGATAACCGTAGTGACGTCAGCGCGGTCACTGTCCGCGCGAGTATAAAGAAGCCTTAAGACCTTCCACTTTTTCCCCCCCTGATGAAGTCCTTTTTTGTGTTGGCAGTGTGTTTTGGGTCATTGTCTTGTTGCATGATGATGCTTCTCCCATGGATGCATTATTCTGTAAATTGCCGGACAAAATGGTTTTGTAGACTTCAGAATTCATTCTGCTGCTACCATCATGAGTTACATCAATAAAGACTAGTGAACCAGTTCCAGAAGCAGCCATGCGAGCCCAAGCCATGACATTACCTCCACTATGCTTCACAGGTGAGCTTATGTGTTTCAAAGGATCATAAGCAGATCCTTTCTTTCCCTATAGTTTGGCCTTTCCATCACTATGATAGAGGCTAATCTTGGTCTCATCAGTCCATAAAATTTTGCTCCAGAACTTTTGTGGCTCATCTCTGTACTTCTTTGCAATATCCATTCTGGTCTTCCGATTCTTTTAGCTGATGAGTGGTTTGCATCTTGTGGTATGGCCTGGATATTTCTTCTCTCAAAGTCTTCTTCGAACAGTGGATTGTGATATCTTCACCCTTGCCCTGTGGAGGCTGGCAGTGATGTCACAGACTGTTGTTTTTGTGTGTTTCTTCATACAAAGCTTCTTCTGGGCAGCTGTGGCTGAGTAGGTAGACTGGGTTGTCCGAAGGGTAGCTGGTTTGAATCCTGGCTGTGACTGTCCGCATGTCGAAGTGCCCTTGGGCAAGACACTGAACCCTAATTTGCTCCCAGTGGGCCTGGCAGCGGTTTAAATGGCAGCAGCAGCTCATTAGTGTATGTATGTGTGCATGAATGGGTGAATGTGACGCTTTGTAAAGCGTGTTGGGCACTGTGATAGTGTAGATAAAGTGCTATATAAGTGTAGTCTATTTACCATTCACAGCTCTAGCAATCTTTCTGTCATCAACTGCTGTTGATACACTTGGCCGACCAGTTTGATGTCTGTTGCTCAGTCCACCAATAGTTTCTCTTTTTCAGGACATTCCAAATTGTTGTATTGGCTATGCCCAATGTTTGTGCAATAGCTCTGATCGATTTTCCCTCTTCTCTCAGCTTCAAAATGGTTTGCTTTTCTCCCATAGACAGCTCTGTGGTCTCCATGTTTGCTTAACAGCAAATGCAGTTTTCACAGGTGAACCCCAAACCAAAAACGAGCACTAATGTTTAAACAATCATTCTGAAAAGGCAACATCTGAGCAACTAGAAACACCCATCAGTCACATTTTCCAATACTTTTGCTCACTTGAAAAGTGAGTGGGTTCAAAAAACAGGTGCTCTGTCCTGAGTTGTTAAACACATCTACAGGTAAATACCATGAAATAAAAATAAAACGTAAATGTACAGGTAGTGTTTTACGTGCGCGCATGCTCGCCGTTCATAATAACGAGACGGCACTATCTTCACAAAGGAGAGCGTGGAAGAGATTGACTAAAGCAGTAAAAAAGACGGCGACTTTCAACCACCATGTCTTTATATAGTGAGACTGTGTCAAGGGAATTAAAACATGTGCTTGCGAAAGTGCGACCACATGCAATCTTGAAATCGCGCACAATGAAAAAAGGGTTTCATATCCAACTATTATGGTCGAGCCCTGCGTTACTTTGCAATCCTGCTGAAAATAAAACAATACTGCATTCAAGAATTTATTGGCAGAGTTCAATCAAAAAAGGAGAGAGGAAATATTAGACAGTTCAAGGTTCAAAAGGTACTTGGTTTCATTACTTACACATAGAGGACCTTGAAAAAATAAAAGCAAGAGGCAGGAGGGTAGTCATACACAGAACAGTGCTGAGGTGGATAGTGCAGTTTAGCGGAACAGTTCCCACAAATCAAGTAAATTGAGAAAATAACTACCTGCAGGTAGAATGAGAATTTCTATAGCTCCAACACATCCCTCAGTTAAACTCTTGCTTAAACTCAAGACCGAATTTCATTTGGGCCCAGATGCATGTCAGCATCAAAAGAAAACTGAAAATTCCAACAAAAACAACACTTGTTTTTTTAAAAAATATGAATATTTTGCGCACCTGCTGTACTCCTGCGGGTAGGGAGAAGAGTACCACGTCTGGATGTCATACTTTCCAAATTCAATGACTGATGGACATCGCATTTGAGGGTCCGGTGGACCTGTAACTCCGACTTTCTGTTGGGGGTAACCAAGGTAGAGGAAAGACATAAAAATGGGAAGGTTATACCCAGCACTGAATGTCGAGTGAACACGGTGCTGTGTGTACACAAAATACACATAAATGGAGGCAATAATGAATAACTACAATTTTAAATCTGACACCAATGAGAAGTTTAAAGGCAGTCCTTTAATTGATGCTGGACAACAAGACTCACTGTCATCGATGTACATTACGCATTTAACTTGTCAAGGACACCACCACTACCATTACTACTACAAATATATTTTTCGTAGTCTTTATATCCTGTCCGCTGATAATCCTGCCATTTTTATCTTTTCATTACTAAATAAAATCTGCTCCAATAGTCCATAACTATCCCTAACCCAGATGTAATATCTCTTGACTATACGCGTTACCCCAGAAAGAACAAAGCGTATGTTCCTCTGTTGATGCTCTCATCATATGCTTTGTCTCGTCTCCACTTATCCCATCTCGAAAATCATTCTACATTTCATATTTTGGCTCATCAACTGGATACCTGTAATGCAAGCTCCTGGATGTGTCTGAAGAGCTCAATGTCTTTTTCTGTAAGATTTTCGTGGCCAGGCAGTCTGTCATCCTCATCACGCCAGTCGCTCCCTTCTTGATTGTCTGAGGGTCGCAAAAACAACGTATAAACCATATGCTAAGTTAAAAACTCAAGCGTACAGAAACACAAGCCATTGTGGGTTCCTTAAGCCTCAAGAAAACAGGATATATGGAAGACATGGGAATGTTGTGGTTTCAGATTGCTAACATGCTAAAAACAAAATCATCATCTTAAAGCTCCTCACAGCAAATATAAACTAAGGATGACAATTCATGTGCACATACCCGCCCTGTCATCTCCATCTCCTTTGCGATTTGCTTTCTTTCTTATGCGACACTGCTCCGAGTAGTCCACTACTTCCTGACGTGCCTTGCGACCCTCAGGTGAAGGTGTAAAAAATTTTGTGAGTGCATCAATTAATCCCTTGGTCTTGTTGTTAAAGCGGAGGCTGGTTTGTGTCAGGTCGTCACCGTCCCGCATCGAGAAAAGTAGTCGGTCATCACCAGGGTAACCTTCGCAAGAGGAGCTGGATGAGGAATTAGCCGATGCTGAACGCTTCCGCCGAGCACGGCTACCCAGTTTCTTGAAGGGCCGCCCCGGCCTGGGTAGAAAATGAAGAGTCTAGTTACAGTTTTTGTAATATGGTCATAAAATCCTATCAGTGAAATTCCATATTATCAATGCCTTGTGTTTTTAATTACAAACAAAAAATAAAGACAAGGAAAAATAGGGTATGAAATATTGCTATGAAAGCACGTTTTCTGTCCAGAAGCTAAAGGCTTTTCTTTACCTGTTCTTCGGCCGTCCAAGTGGTGCGTTATAGCGCCGTTTGATTTGTGCCGCCTTTTCATGTAAAAGATTCTTTCCCTTTCTCCTGGGTTGGCAAATTTGACAAATCCACATGCCTGGGTCAAAAACAAGAAAGCAAATATATTTGACTTGTTTTGAAACAGAAAGAAAGAGAAACTCACAAGACATTTATTACTGTGTTCTAGATTGAATGTGTATGTAATCTAGAAATGTATGTCTCACCTACTCTCGAGGCAGATTAGATGAAGGATTGATTTTATGGGAGGCTGTAAAGACACTATAAAGGCGCAGGCACAAAGTTAACTCATTTACTGCCATAGATGTTTTTTATCCATCAACTGGAATCCAATCGTTTACTGCCACCGACAAACATGTTCGCCAAGTACGTTTTTCAATGGGTAGGCGTGGAAGAAGGTATCGGCCAGCTTTTCTGTGAGATTCAGGTTTGTAAACAACTGCAATCACTAACAGATCCCTGTAGATCAGCGGTGTCAAACTCATTTTTTTGTCAAGGGCCACATTGTAGTTATGGTTTCCCTCGGAGGGCACTTACATCTGTGAACCCATATATATATATATGATGGCCTCATATTATTACACATACACTACAAATTGATGGATAACCTAATCAGAAGCCAGTAAAACATTGCTTGTTCTACTATTAATCAATTTATTTTAAAAGAGGGATTGCTCACAAAAAATGCTTGCAATATCTTAATGTTATTAAAAGTGAAGACAATTTGCAGTTTTGGTATTTTAGCAAGGTACATAAAGCCCACAAACATGATTTGCTCTTGCGGGCCACATTAAATGATCCGGCAGGCCTGATCTGGCCCCAGGGCCTTGAGTTTGACACCTGTGCTGTAGATGGTGGTGTTTCATCACTTTGGATTTGAGTTAGCACAGCTTTTGATTTGAAGATAAAGATTAAGAGGGTGAATCTCAGCTTGTGATGTCGATTATGAGGGAGAGAAATTTCGACATGGAAGTCGGACTAGTTTAGGCACCTCACACTCAAACGGAGTACGCATACGTGTGGTATAAAAAGTGTATGTGTCGTGGTGGGTAGTGGAAAGTGTGTGTCGTGAAACAGCCACACTCGAGCCATGCTGTGAGTCAGCATCACTCAAAGCACTTTTTTGTAAATAAATTATTTTGCCATTAAAAGCCCTTTTTCAATTTATTTTTGTTTTGTAGTTTAAGGAGTCACTAAAATGGAAAATATTAGCGTCAAAGTCACTAATCTGCTACTAAAAAGCTAATTTTCTCCACTTTTTAGTCAGAAACCAGTGTTTTTGTTGAAATTAACCCATGTCCTACTGCTGATTATTTAAGAACAGAAAATGCTAGAAACATAAGTTTTTTTCAGGTGAAAGAAAAGTCTACTTTTTCTTTCGGTAGGTTCGGTGCTTATATTGTCACAGACCACAATATTTTGTGGATCTTAAAAGATCAGTCAAAATGCTCTAAAATGGCTAGCAATATGGGTAGGGAACTCTGCTTTAAAAACGGCAGGCAGTGAATGAGTTAAAGAGGCAGTCGTGTTTATTTACCTTTTGGCATTCGTGTGAGGGGAGGATCACAGCATTCCATGTGGAAGCCCCGGTCACATGAATCACAAAATAACATATTGTCCTAAACACAGAGACACAAAAATTTACTGATGACACAAACATGTACTGATAATTCAAATCCACATGTGACTGAGGAAGTAGTTAACGCCTGATTAAGCCCACAACATAAATTAGTTGCTTATCTGTCAAATTGCTGTCTTTTGTCGCATTAGAGCGGCTCCAACTACCAGAGACAAATTCCTCCTGTGTTTTTGACATACTTGGCAAATAAAGATTGTGATTCAGATTTTTCTTCAAAATTGTTTGCCACTTAAGCCAGGGATTCCCAACTACTGTACATTAGTGTGCTGTGAGCGATCATCAGGTGTGCCATGAGAAATTATCAAATTTAATTTAACTGGTCAGAAAATTATTTATTTACAATAAATAATGCATATTTGTTTATCAATTCATGCCAGCAACACAGAATAATTAAATGATGTACCAATAGAAAATTGTAAAAATGTGTATCAAACTGTTGCAAGTCATACAATAGAATAAAACCTTTGTGTTCAAATAAACAGGACTAAATTTCACACTGGGTACATACATTTGCGATTAAATTGATACAAGATCATTATTACAGCCTTACTTCAGTATAAAAGGTTTTGTGACATTGTTTGGTGGTGTGCTCTGACATTTTCTAATGTAATTTTTTTGGCCTTTGACTGATGCAAAATCAACCAGAACACTTTTAATTGTACATGGTGGAGTGATATCATTGTCGAGGATACACAAATTAAATAAGTGGTAAAAGAAATAAACCTGCACCTATGGTTCATTAAGTAATTACATTTGACATTTTGAGTTAACAAATAAGAGCTTCAAGTAGGGATTGAACCAATTGGTTGATTATTCGACTCGTCAACTTTACTACCCTGCATCCACGGTTAGTGCGTGACGTCGATGAATCGCCAATCACGTGGTTTTGCAATTTTAATTAACAACACCTGGAAAGCAGCCGGTAAAGAGGGTTTAAGGGTCTTCTCAGGAGATTAGCAGCAGTGCTTCAACTTTGTGTTAATATTTTACAAAAAATAGATTGGGACACACTCACCCTCAAATATTACAATAGCACAGGCTCTATGGACGACCATCTGAAGAGGCACCCACTAATGTTGGCTGACGAAAGTGCTAAATTCCAGAGAGGCAAACTCCTGACATCAGTAAGTGTATGTTAGGTAAAATAGCACAGCTGAGTTGATGCTTGTTGTAATGTGATGTACTTGCTGTTCTGTGAACGAGCTGTGAAATTCTGTAAATTATGTGAATGAGCTGACCATTGTCAGTAAATATACATTATTGAAATGCAAAAAATTCCCTTCTCCTGTGATACATTATTTTTAAATCATGGTACTGCAGGGACTGTCTGAAGTTGCGTTTAGAAAGTCCCGACTTTCTGTAAGCCCTTGAATGCAGCCTGAATTACATTGGATGAGCATGTCAGGGGGAGGGCCAGATTTGTGAAGAGTTGGCGAGCTTGTGTGTGCCTGTGTGGAGTGGAAGGAGTCAGACAGACTGTGCGCTGCAGTGAAGCTGCAAACAGCAAGTTAACAACTGAAACATTAATAAAAATATCAATGACGCCATCAAATAATCGACGACGACTCGACTATCACCATATTTGTGTCGACTACAAAAAAACCAAGGCCGTTCAACCCCAATCATTAAAATGATTCCTTTTCTTGCTTTATCAACCACGAAGAATTTTAATGACTTGTACTATTACAAATTGTACAAGTCATTAAAAAAACAGAAAATAAGTGATTGGTTTTGTCTTCTGAATCACACAGATATCTCACTTCATACATCTTCATTAAAACAAATAAAAAATAAAATAAAATTATAAGTACTTGGTTTTGTCCTTTGAATCACAGTGATATCTCACTTCATACATCATTAAAAAAAATTTTTTAAATAAAATTATAAGTGCTTGGTTATGTCTTTTGAATCACAGTGATATCTCACTTCATACATCTGAATAACAATGAACAAGGCAGGCGGACTAAAATAGCACAATCTCAGAACTTCAGATACAGTATTTCTACCAGCATCTCTATCTGGCACTTAAGCAAAGAACAGCGCCTTCACTGGCACTGTTGATCTGCCACACCGCAATATTCGTTCATCCACTCACCGCATTTTTTCCTTGATCCTGACAGCTGCTACAGGTTTTGCATTCGATGCACTGCCACCACAGTGCCTTGACTCGCACCGTGAGCTCTGGGGAGAACTTGAGACAGGACGGGTGGCCTGCAGACAGGTAGAAGCGCGTGCACAAACACGTACGTCATTGTCTTTTGTGGCTGCTGACTGACAGTGGTGACCCACTTGCATCATTATAGAAGGAGCAAGGGAAAAGCATTTGGAATTGAAACATTCCTCAATTGCTCACTAAATCCAACTTGCATTGACATTGTTGAAACAAACAAAGTGCTGTCAGAGCTTTGCTTTGGTTTTGCTTGATGAGCAGGCAGTGAGAAACGTGCTCCAGATGAAGGTTGAAGACAATCTAAACCTAACAGAATTTTGTTTGACAACAATAGTCACAGACAGATTGCACATAGGTTACAGGATGGAGGAAGTGGGAGTGCCTGTGAAATGTCAGCTGTGGATGTTCATCTTCCAACACTTTCATCACAAATATGGATGTAAATAAATGTCAATCACACCTATCAACGATAATAACAATTAACTAAGATTGACGCAGAAACTAGGTCTTTAGCCTATAGTTTCAATGTGTCCATAACTACGGTAATTATTCAAAGGGTTAGGGTTAGTCATAACTAACTAGTGCAAAGACTGATACGCAAACTAGGTCTTTAGTCGAGTTTATATGAAACGTACATTTTAACTACCACATCATTTTTCATATTGTTTAGTAGTAGCACATCTCAATTTGTTTTTTAAAAAGACACTTACCACTATTGCCACAGTCTGCACAAGAGATGAGCTCCTCAGGCTTCTTATCACGATTCTGCTCCTTGGTCCCCAAACAGAAGCTACAGATGGGGATGGGCTCTGCCACCGGCTGAAGAGGAGAGATGAGGAAAGTGTCAATATACAAGTGAAAACTTGGTATGTCCCAATCCAACTTTTTCACTTCCAATCAGATACCAATATTGCAGCCTTGAATTTTGGCCGACAGTGATATCAGTCCAATCCGATATCAGCCATAACCATAAATACTTTACTTATTTTGTAGTACGGAATGTTAGAAAAGGCTTGATATCAAGTGATATTACTCAAACAGAGAACAATAATCACCAACACTAGGTATGAGAAAAACTGTATATGTAAATATATTTAAATTGCAACATACCGTAATGTATTGTGTATAATGCGCACCCATGTATAATACGCACCCCCAAAGTTGACCTAAAAATTCTGGAAAACCCTTCTACCTATTTATTATGCCTTTTTACGATGTATGATTTTGCTTCTACCCATATAATCAAAACGAAGTATCTGTATTTTATTTGTTTCAAATAATTATTCGTCAGCACTTTATTTGAACACGTAATACTTTATTTACTTGCTCTTATCTTGAAATCCACAGCGCTACTTTTATTTAGTAAACGAGAGAACACACAGTTCATATGTTTGATTACCCAGGCAGAATTTGGAAGATGGGTTCAATTCTTTAAAGACAACATGAAGGGCCAGGCGAAACACATTTAGTTTTATTTTAATGGGACTGAAAATAAACTGTCAAGCATTTCAGAAAAGCATCATCATTAAACAAAACATAACCATAAAGATATTAATGATGGTTGTTGTTTTGTCATCAGTAGTGTTTAAAAAACAAAATTTTTCACAAATTCTGCCAGTCATATGTACCCATCATATTGGAATGAAAGTGTAGGCTACACCTTTTTCATAACCACGAGTTGGCTGTGGCATATGAGAATGAAAGTGTACACCTCATAACCTCTAAGTGGCGGTGGCATATTAGAATAAAAGTGTACGCCTTTCTCATTACCTTTAGGTGGCGGTGGCATATTGGAATGAGTGTACAGTTTTTCATAACCTCTAGATGGCGGCATACATCTATATGTGAAAGTTCTTTCCATTTCCCCCTATACCGATGTGCATTATTGACTTTTGACAATTTTTTGGGGGGGGAAATGCACATTACACACGAGAAATTATGGTAATCATATTCTACATTTCAATAGATTAATTAATTAATCAATAGATTAAATGTTTTCAAATTAGAAAACCATGAGGCGGCAAGGTGGGCGACTGGTTAGCATATCTGCCTCATAGTTCTGAGGACTGGGGTTCAAATCGCCTCGCCCTTGTGGCGTGTGCATGTTCTTCCCGCGCCTGCGTGGGTTTTCTCCGGGTACTCTGGTTTCCTCCCACATCCCCAAAACATGCATGGTAGGTTGCTTGAAGACTCTAAATTCTCCGTAGGTGTAAGTGTGAATGGTTGTTTGTCTATGTGCGCCCTGTGATTGGCTGGCGACCAGTTCAGGGTGCTCGCCCAGAGTCAGCTGGGATAGGCGACCCTGTGAGGATAAGCGGTATGAATGCATGACTAGAAAACCATGAAAAATAACGTCCCAAAATAATACATACAAATTACACATTTAAAGTGCAAAATAAAGTTCAATTCGGTCTTTGTTTTATGGTCAGTATATGGTGGGAACATCATTTGCTTTTTTCTCATGTGCGGCAATTAGTGTTGGGAATCACTGGCATTCGGCCGATACTAGATACTAGATTTTACACCGATCTGATCGGCTTGATCGGTATGGGCCGATAATTATAATTTTATGCTGATTGGCTGATCATCTTTAAGGTCATAATTTGCCAATAATTACATCATTGTTTGGCTCCGCAAAAGACATTTACTCCGTGTCGCCGTATATTTGAATCCATAAGCTAGTTTATTTTTATCCTTGTCGCGTGTCTTTTGACATAGTACTGTAAATATCTGACAGCCAATAAAGTTAGTTTTAAAAGAAACATGTCGGCAGTGTGGGACAGACAACATGTCTGAGACAGACAACACGTAATGCCTGGCTCAGACTACAAGACAAATTTAGTCTTTCACGATTGCACTATGTCAGACTACTGCAATAAAATCTTGTATTCCAATACCACCACATCCCGTTTATCACTGGGCTTTATCTTGTCAACTCAAACGTGACTGGATACACTCGTTACCATGGCGACGACATCGCAATGCGTGTATTATAAGAGCCAAATGGAGGGAAACGTGTGGCGGTGGTCACCGGTGCTCGGGAGATTACGTTCATTTAAGTATTGCTTGAGGTATGTTCACGTACTTTTAATAAGATACCGCTCGCAAGCAGGCAACAAAACATTATGGAGCCTAGCACGCTAGTGCTGGCACTAACTGTTGCATGCCGGCGTTATGTCGAATCATGTGCTAAAGTGTGAAGTAATTAAATTAAAATAAAGTAATTCAATTACAGTAAGTTAGCACCCATTATTTCTGTCATGTTGTAATGTTGGTTACATGTTGTAATGTTTAAAATTACTGACTGACTGTTTACAATACATGACCTGACTACAGCAGTGATTTCCGACCTTTATGGAGCGAAAGCACATATTTTACAATTGGAAAATCTCATGGCACACCAACAAACCAAAATGTCACAAAGTAGATACACAGTAATTACTGTATCTACTTCCTGCCATCTATTAGAAGAGCATTTATTTGTTCTGTCTGTTACTATGCCTCACTGGCATAAATAGAGGATTATTCATTTTTGTAAATGAATAATTTTCTAGCAGTTAAGTAAAATTTTGTAATTTCCCACGGAAACACTGAAGCTCACTCATGGCACACTAATGTGCCAAGCCATACGGGTTAGGAATCACTGGACGAGAGAATGCTTCTGAAGATACACAGTATACAGTACACAAGTATATAGAGTAAATTAACAAGTCATTTAACCCTCCTGTTATGTTATGGGTCAAATTGACCTGTTTTAAAGTTTGAAGATCTAGGAAAAATAGTTAAAAGTATTTTTTCAGTATGAAACTTCTTCTGTTTGCCTTAATTAGTGTAATCAACAAATAAAATGAAAATTGTTCATCTCACATATTTGCAACCACCCCCTGCAAGTTTATATCACATAGATACTGTTTGGGTCAATTTGACCAAGCAGTCAAACTGGAGGTAAATGGTGTCAGAAATGTCAGACTATTTCTCTCTTTGTAACTGTAAGACATATTTCACCCCAATCACACACACACACACACACACACAGGTGCAGGTGTTATGACTTTTGACGGGAACCATTTATGTTCTCGCGGGAAAACTCCCCCCACATTCAGTGGACACTCAATAGGGGAGGGGCAAAACATATAAAAGATTCTCTGCATGGGAGTCCTACTAATATTAGACTCTGTCAGGCAGACCTTTACAAAGTGAGCAGCAGAAGCAAAAAAATGACAGTCCAGGAGGCTCTGGAAGTCATCTTTGATCATGACAGTGAAATAGAGGAGGATGTGTCTGAAGGGGAAGACTATCTTGAGCTAAATTCTGATTCTAATGATTCTGATTTTGCACCAGATAAGGGAATTAATATTCCTATTCCTCCAAGCAAGACATTCACATCAAAAAATGGTGACATACAGTGGTCTTCATCCCCAAATATGCATCAGGCAAAACTGTCTGCATAAAACATAATAAGTGCCAGGGCCCACTAGGATGGAAGTGACTTGTGTGACAGACATCAAGTCAGCTTTTGAGCTGGTCATACCTAATTCAATACAGAAAATCATTCTGGAAATGACTAATCTAGAAGGGAGGCACGTTTTTGGGGAGAAGTGGAAGGAGCTGGACAAAACACATTCCAATGCGTATTTGGGGCTCCTCGTCCTGGCTGGGGTCTATAAGTCGAAAGATGAATCAACAGCGAGTCTGTGGGATGCAGAGACAGGCAGGGCTATATTTCGAGCCACAATGTCTCTGGAGACTTTTCACATTTTCTCCAGAGTAATCCGAATTGATAATCGAGAGACAAGGGCTGGTAGACGGGAGAGAGACAAGCTGGCAGCTATTAGGACATCTGTGGGACAAGTGGGTAGAGCAACTTCCACTACTCTATAACCCAGGTCCTAATATCACAGTGGATGAAAGTCTAGTGGCATTCAGAGCTCGCTGCCCATTTAGGCAATACATGACTTCCAAAACCAGCTAAGTATGCGATTAAAATCATTGTAGCATGTGATCCAAACAACAGCTATGCATTGAACATGCAGGTTTACACTGGAAAGCCGGTTGGAGGAGCCCCAGAGAAGAATAGGGGCCACAAGGGTCATGCTCAACATGGCACAGGGCTTTAGGGGGCACAACATAACCTGCGACAATTTCTTCACAAACTACAACTTGGGTCAGGAGCTTCTAAAGAGAAAGCTCATAATGGTCGGAACCGTCCGAAAGAACAGGGCTGAACTCCCTGCTGAGTTGCTGGTAATCAAGAACAGGACCCCTCAATCTTCCATGTTTGCCTTCACAGACACCACAGCCCTCGTGTCTGACTGCCCAAAAAGGGAAAAAATGTTGTGCTCATGAGCACTCTGCACAAAAATGCTGAAATCAGCACAAGAGAAGACCAAAAACCAAGCATGATCCTGGATTACAATGCCCCCAAAGGCGGGGTAGACAACTTGGACAAAGTAACAGGGTCCTACAGCAGCGAAGCGAATGACTGCACGCTGGCCATTGGCCATCTTTTGTAACATGATCTATGTATCGGCCTACAATGCGTTTGTCATCTGGACTGAGATCTTTCCTGACTGGAATGTGTCAAAGCTGTACAAGAGGCGCATCTTTCTCGAGGAGCTGGGGAAGGCGCTTGTGACACCGCACATCCAACGGAGGCAGCACCTGCCAAGGACCCCAGCTGCTCCAGCCACAGTGAGGGCGATCCAGGAGAGGACTGCACATAGTACACCAGTGCGTGAGGTAAGTAAGTGTGGGTGGGTGGTTGTAAGCGTGTGCATGTGTGTGTGTATAAAGTGTATGAGAGTGTGTTGTGTGTGTCTTGGGATCAGCAAAAAGACACCATAGTAAAGTAATCATGGTCCTCTTGTTTCTAGGTTGCTGCTAGGGGAAAAGGGAAGAGGAAGAGGTGCCAGGTCTGCAGGCCATCTGATGATGATGTCAAGACAAGCATGACCTGTGCAAAATGTGAAAAATTCATTTGCACAAAGCAGCGTGATGACGTCACTCGTGTGCTGTGTAGATGGTCAGACAGACGCACACCTTGTTCAAATTGCTATTGCTTGTTATTTTGTTCATTTCTGGTTCAGAAATAGTGCATGTATGTAAAACAAATTTAAATGTTATGTTTCAATGTTATGTTGTGTGTTTTATATGTTACTCTTTAAGTAATAAAGTGATTAAACAATAAAAGAAAGTTTGAACATGTATTTTTTTAATGAAGAATGAGTGAATTATCCTAATTGAACCATTACCTGTGAGAGGTAAGTAACACCATTGCACTAAATATTGATAGAATAGTTAATAATGGAGTTAGTAATGAAATATCAACAATGCTTGTTAGGATTTTTTGGGGGGGTTTCGGACATCTTTTGGATAATTAAACATGCACCGGGTCAATTGACCCGGGAACATCATTGCTGTTCCTGACAAATGAACAGGAGGGTTAAACAGACACACTGCTCCATTTTGTGATCGGTTATCGTTTTTTTTTAAACTCGCTGATAGGTGATCGGCCCCAAAAATCCTGATCGTGTAAAGCCTACTAGATACACAGGTTACGATTCGATTCAAAAACAATATCTGGAAGGGCGGAACGATACGGTTCAGTTCAGAATGGGAGCCAATCGATTCAATTTGATTTGGTGCGGAAACAATGCGATAGTTAACAATTGTTGAAATAGGTGTTAATCATAAAGAACCTTGATTTGACTTTACTTTCTATGAAGTATTTTTCTAACCCTATTGTCAAACTTAAAATTATTTAAATAGACTACAACAAGTTATTTGTTGAAAAAAAACTATCTGCAAACAATAGTTAAGAGCCGGGGGGGGGGGGGTCGAGCACACAGTGCCATTCAAACTAGGACCGCCACTGCACTTACGCAATGCTTTCTCCCCCACCCCCCTTTCTTTTTAAAACAATCACACTGCTTGCTGACTGACTTTTTGAACTTTAAGTCATGATGACTGGCCTAGCACGACTGGCGATTGTTGTTGTTGGGACATACCTGGCTGTGTTTTCTCCCTGTAGTTTCTTTTTTGGGGTCGCGTAAACCGACCCAGAAGAGAAACGTAGGTAAATCAGTAGTCTCTCTAGTGCCCATCACTGCTTTTTTGGGTTGTAAGCATAACATTACGTCTGTGTTGCACAGCGCGAGAGCTCTCCCGCCTCAGGAAACCTATTCGTAGCTTCGCAATATCCAATTCACAGCCCTGCAACTGATATATCTAAGGATTCCTGGTGGATTTTGTATTTTGTATTATGGAGTCTGGTACCGACACAGTCGAATCCCTCGCCGTCCAAAAGTATTGGAACAGCAAGGTCAATTCTATTGTTCTTGTTGTATACTGAAGACATTTGGGTTTCTGATCAAAAGATGACAGACAAAAGTTCAGAATTCCAGCTTTTATTTAATGGTATTTACATCGAGATGTGTTAAACAACTCAGGAGGGAGGACCTTTTGTTTGAACCCACCCACTTTTCAAGTGATCAAAAGTATTGGAACATGTGACTGTTGAGTGTTTCTAGTGGCTCAGGTGTTGCCTTTTAGATTGATTGCTTAAACATTAGCTGGTGCTCATTTTTGGCTTTGGGTTTCACCTGCGAAAACAGCATTTGCTGTTAAGCAAACATGAAGACCAGAGAGCCGTCTATGGGAGAAAAGCGAACCATTTTGAAGCTGAGAGAAGAGGGAAACTCGATCAGAGCTATTGCACAAACATTGGGCATAGCTAATACAACAATTTGGAACTTCCTGAAAAAATAAAGATGAAAACGGGTTTAACTCTTCCAATGCTGCTTAAACATCTTTGTGTATGTATGTGCATGCATCGCTGTAGAAGTATGGGCAGCTATCAGGTCCTGGCATGGAGGACACAGGGACAAGAGCTTGATTTATTGGGTTAATTTTCTTCAGACTCATGCACCCTCCTCCAGCCTCCACTAACCCAGCCACACCAGCACAGGGATGGTGAGAGAGGCATGGAGAGAGGGTGTCAGGAAAGGAGGTCAACAATTAAAGGAGGGCTGTTAAGAATAAACTGCGAAGAGAAGGGTGAATTAGACGTGCAGGGTGGAAATGCTCAATTTGTATTTTGTAATGTTGCAGAGAAAACTACATTATAACTACATTTTCAAACAAATGGAGTAATTTTGTTAGCAAAAAAAAGATTCAAATTCTGACAACAAAAACAAAAGGAATTCACCTTGCCGTTCCAGTACTTTTGGAGGGGACTGTATGTAAGTCATTAAACAGGTTTCAATCTCAGGAAAACAGTGGGGTGAGACAAATGGATCAAATATTCAGCATGGAAGGAAGAGGTAAGAAAGAGACGCACACCTTAATCATTCCTGACATGTAACCCCTTCACTGCCAAGTGGGCCAACTGCACATATCAGAATCAGAATCGTCTTTATTTGCCAAGTATGTCCAAAACACACAAGGAATTTGTCTCCGGTAGTTGGAGCCGCTCTAGTACAACAGACAGTCAATTTACAGAACACTTTGGAGACATAAAGACATTGACAAAAAACAATTGTGCAAAAAGATGCAGAGTCCTCTAGCACTTAGAGCAGTTCGAATGACTAATATTGCAATAGTCCGGAGCAATGACCATTGTGCAAAGGGCGCTGAGACTTCAAGGAGTGTATGCGGTTTAAAGGTTTAAATATGTAAAAAAAACGAGCCAGTGACATATTTCCAAACATCTTGTATAGACGCACATAACAGCATGGTTTTCGTTAATAGTTGCCACTGTAAACGGATCTCCAGCAGATACTTAAAAATGAAAAGCTAACCCCTTCTCGGTGACAGGGATTTTGAAGCAATGAAACCCAATCTTCAAATTTCTCCTGGGAACAATTTTGCTCTCTGGTTCATCAACACAGACTTGCTCTGGGAAATCTCTACATTTCCACAAATCAACAGGCCAGTGGAATCAAGTACTGCGGCTAAAATTTGACATTACATGTCTATCATAAGCTGTCTGTGCATGTTAGGCTTGTGGTCCTTTATTAAATTCCAGCAATATCCAGTGACAAACTGTGACCATGAGCCAAAAAGACACCTCACAATTGTTACCAGTTAGCTATATTAACTGTGTGGACTGGAAAAGCCAACTCGCAATTGCTGCAAGTACCGTACATATTTATAAGAACAGACAGGCAGTTTAGTCTAACCTGCCATGCACAAAAGCTTTTAGAATCACCTAAACATGTTCAAATGCTCAGCAATAGCTTCTTGAGGCTCCACTTCACATTGTCATACAGACTATCAGTGCAGGGAATACAAAACAGAGGTGGCCTGGTTTTCTTTTAATGCAAGTGGCTGCTGTTATCTAAAGAGAGGTCAGTAGATTGAGCCACCTTAGAGAGGGAACAATGGAGACCGGGAGAAAGGGGAAATGGTGAAAAGCAAAACAAGAACAAGGAAAGAGGAAAGCAGTGCTGTTGTCCTTGTCTAAAGTCAAGCATCTAATTAAAATGGGGACCCAATCTTAGCAGCCCCCCAACACACACTTGCATCATGAACTCGGGCTGCAAGACATTGGAGGAAAATTTTTTTTTTTAAAAATGACAGTGATTTTCTTTAGTCCTGCGATAGATATACTGTATACAGTGGGTACGGAAAGTATTCACACCCCTTAAATATTTTCAGTCGTTATATTCCAGGCATTTGCTAAAATCCTTTAAGTTATTTTTTTTCCTCATTAATGTACACATAGCACCCCATATTGAAAGAAAAAAAATGTATTGTTGAAATGTTTGCAGATTTATTAAAAAAGAAAAACTGAAATATCACACAGCCATAAATATTCAGACCCTTTGCTGTGAGACTCATATTTAACTCGGTCGGGTGTTGTCCATTTCTTCTGATCATCCTTGAGCTGGTTCCACACCTTCATTGGACTCCAGCTGTGTTTGATAAAACTGATTGGACTTGATTAGGAAAGCCACACACCTGTCTATATAAGACCTTACAGCTCACAGTGCATGTCAGAGCAAATAAGTATCATGAGATCAAAGGAACTGCCTGAAGAGCTCAGAGACCGAATTGTGGCAAGGCACAGATCTGGCCAAAGTTACAAAAACATTTATGCTGCACGTTAGGTTCCTAAGAACACAGTGGCCTCCATAATCCTTAAATGGAAGATATTTGGGACGGCCAGAACCCTTCCTAGAGCTGGGGGAGAAGAGCCTTGGTGAGAGAGGTAAAAAAAAGAACCCAAAGATCACTGTGGCTGAGCTCCAGAGATGCAGTTGGGAGATGGGAGAAATTTCTAGAAAGTCAACCATCACTACAGCCCTCCACCAGTCGGGTCTTCATGGCAGAGTGGCACGACGGAAGCCTCTCCTCAGTGCAAGACACATGATAGCACGCATGGAGTTTGCTAATAAACACCTGAAGGACTCCAAGATGGTGAGAAATAAGATTCTCTGGTCTGATGAGACCAAGATATAACTTTTCGGCCTTAATTCTAAGCTGTATGTGTGGAGAAAACCAGGCACTGCTCATCACCTGTCCAATACAGTCCCAACAGTGAAGCATGGTGGTGGAAGCATCATGCTGTGGGTGTGTTTTTCAGCTGCAGGGACAGAACGACCAGTTGCAATCAAAGGAAAGATGAATGCGGCCATGTACAGGGATATCCTGGACAAAAACCTTCTGCAGAGTGCTCAGGACCTCAGACTGGGCCAAAGGTTCACCTACCAACGAGACAATGACCCTAAGCACACAGTTACAATAACAAAGGAGTGGCTTCAGAACAACTCTGTGACTGTTCTTGAATGGCCCAGCCAGAGCCCTGACTTAAACCCAAATGAGCATCTCTGGAGAGACCTGAAAATGGCTGCCCACCAACATTCACCATCCAACCTGACAGAACTGGAGAGGATCTGCAAGGAGGAATGGCAGAGATCCCCAAATCCAGGTTTGAAAAACTGGTTGCATCATTCCCAAAAAGACTCATGGTTGTGATATTTCAGTTTTTCTTATTTGATCTGCCAAAAATTAAACAATTCCGTTTTTTCTGTCAATATGGGGTGCTGTGTGTACATTAATGAGGAACAAAATTAACTTAAATGATTTTAGCAAATGGCTGCAATATAACAAAGAGTGAAAAATTTAAGTGGGTCTGAATACTTTCCGTACCCACTGTATTACGATTAGTGATGCACCAAAATGAAAATTTTTGACCAAAACCGAAAACCGAAACTGAGGAGCCCAAGGCTGAAAACCCGGAAGATGAACACTGGGAGAAATTATCAAATCAATCAATCACACTATTTGAAAGTGGTATTCATCCCCCAAAAAATGCAACACAAACCGCTGACATTGCAACATAGCTTTACATTACAATTAAAATATAAAAATAAATCAAACCCGCCAATTATAAATTATAAAACTATGCCAATTATTAGTACAATCGCAGTTATGGCTATGACTCCAGAGCTGCCAACCTACAGAAATTCACGACCAGAACAAATACAATTTCATTACTTTAAAAATTCTATCAAGAAAAGGGGTGTCGTGATCGATCGATCTTTGAAAATCGGTCTGCAAACCCCCCCCCCAAAAAAAACCAGAGTATCAGATCGGATTTAATCTAAAATCTCAGATTTACCACTCTTATACAAGTAGTCCATTCCATGCGTCTGTCCAGCACATTTTTCCTGCACCGCCCGGACGGCATGCAGAGGCCATGTGATCACAAACACATGTTGCTATGGGGCTAATATAGTAGCAAGGAGTAGGGTTGGGCATCGTTTGAATTTGAGTTCCTTAGTTCGATTCCGGTTCCAAATGATTCTCGATTCAGATTCTTTTAGGGGGCTGGGTCAAAAAAGTTTGCATGGTTTAAATAAAGGGTGTCCAAATTATGAACATCCATTTTCTTAGAAGCCCGCAGCATAGACTAAAATGAAAATTTGACTCGAGGTTCTTTATAACAAGTATCAATATCAAACCTATGAACTAAAAGTCAATGTGTGTGGAACTCAGCCAATTGACTTAATATTCATTAATTAATGTTTCAGCTAAAAGTTAAATATAGCATTGCAAAGTTATTTTAACAATGCTATATAGCTGCCCCTGTATTCTGTTTCACCACGTCAAATGGTTTATATGTGCAAGTTTTAACTCAACTTCTTGTTTTAAGCTTGTAGCCTTTTATTTTGAAGGGTACAGAAATCAGAATCTTGACTCGAAAAGTATCTTCACACAGCACGGGTGATTTTCTTTTCTTGGAATGGATGGAACCAAATGCAAAAAAAAAAAGCGAATTCCTTTCCCTACCCACCGATGACGCAGGTTAGGGTTTGTGATACTGTGAGACAACATGCTTATGTTTAAGTTAAGCAGTGGTTATGTTGCAATTTAAATAAATGTATATTTTTGTTATTAGTTTTAGTGTACTTATTTTTCAGAATTTCCTAATATATTTTTTATTTATTTTATTCAAATGTAGTACATTCTTCTTTTTAAAGTTACTTTATGTAAACCATTGGTTAATAATAAATTGATCAGTTTTTCTGCTACCTACTGTTGCTGATTATTGTTCTTTGTTTGAGTAATATCACTTCATAAAACCTTTTCTAACATTCGATACTACAAAAAAGTAAAGTATGTATGATAATTGCTGATATCTGATCGGACAGATATCGGTATTGGCCAAAATTCAAGGCTGTAATATCTGCATCAAATTGGAAGTGAAAAAGAACAGCGGAAAGCAGAAAGGTTAGGCGATAATAGGGGAGCTCCGTTTGGGCTAGTACCCGCTACCATGATGACGGAACACGATTCATTGTGACATGCAAATTTGAATTATTACAGTAAAAAAAGACGTTCATCTTTATGTGTGTTTATGTTTGTTGTATATAGGTGTTATTTAACATGTATTGTTGATTTATGGCACTATGTTATCACCAAACAGTGTGTGCAGGGAATCATTCTGCGGCTAAAATGTAATTGCATCACTAATTATGATGTTAAAATTATACAGGATAACATACACGTAACCTGAAAACCAGCACGTCTCTTTTTCCCCTCTCTAGAAAAACTATGATCAGTAAAGCATAAGAGTTATTTGTATATAGTCTGCCTGTATTTTGAAGAGATACAGTCAATGCAGGCATTTAATTAGGCCTGTCACGATAATTTCTTTAATACGATATATTTTCCCAAAAATTATCACAATAAACGATTTCAAAAAATGAAAAATATGGCCCGCCCTTATTATTTTTTATATTTATTTTTTTTGCTTTTATATATTATTACCTTTTTTCTCTTAAATTCTTTTCTTTACTCTGTGATAGGGATCCCCTGGGTCAGAGATAAAGAATAAAGAGCTGCAAGTCTAGCCTTTTTTACATGGAGCCTTCTATTCCGGTTATAATCGGTTTAGAAGCCCAAACCGACTGAAAATGCTGCATATAAACACCTCAATGGGAAAAAAACAAGCTGAATCCGAACGGAATTTCATTCGGTTTCACAGAGATGGAATATTTATTTTGCCAAACCAATCAGAAGTATAAATTTTCGCCAAATTACTTCACCCCGTTCTACCAGTATAGCTTGCAATTAGCCATGAAAATATGCCCACAACTTGAAAAAATACATCTTCCCTTAAGTTTAACGTGTTTGGTGTTATTTGGGCAACGTTTCTTGCCGTTTGGTACCCACGCACATTGTGTTGCAAGGTAGCGGCGAAACAGACGAGATCCGCCGCCTCGCGGCCCATTGCCAGCAGTGAAGCCGCTGGAGGTCCAACACAACAGCATTAGTGCCGTTAGACTCACAGCCTCCTTCCCTCCTTCTCCTCGCCCATCATTCAGGAGGACCGGAGTGTGTCACATGGCTTTGGCCGGTTATGGAGCACTATTCGGCAGCCACAGAAGCCCGTTGTCCACTGAATTTCAAAGGAGGGAAAATGGTCGCAGTTTATGGTCACTATGTTAGCTTAGAGGCTGTTTCTCTGTGTGTGATATCTCGGTCGCTGGAAAAGAACTGTGAGAGAAGGAAGCTGTATGTGTATTTGATTGACAGAAGAAGGGGGATTTTCAGAGCTCTCAGCAACACGCCCACAACATCTGCAGGCTGAATGTCAATTCTTGACAATTTTGAGGCCTGATTTAACATACTTTGCAATTTTGTTATTAATTCATTCATTGTCGGGCTTGTTAACAAGACTCTTATCTGTGATGTCAAATTTACAAGACATTTTTTGTCTCCTGTTGGGTTTCACTTTAAGTGAAATATGTGACAAGACAAAAACATGCAGTGGGATGTTAAAATATAATAAATAATATATAGGTAATTACAAGTTGTAAAAAACTAAAAAGTGCTATATTTGAGTAAAACGTGCTCTTTTCAAGAAAAGTTTGTGTTTTGCAATTTGGGAAAATATTTGTTTCATCACAACTGCAAGACCTAATGGCATTATCAAGTATCTGTACTCGGTATACGCAAATACTCAAATGGAAGTACTTGCACTCTGACAAAAACTGGTATTGGTATTTGTTATTCCCTTCTGTGTCCTTTGATAGATTTGTGTTCCCCTCTACAGTCATCTACACCCAGACTTGAGTCAGCTGGCAGCAGACTTATCTGAAAACCTGTTGTCTGTATTGCTTGGGAGTTTAACACTTGAACATTAACGAGAGACTCTGCCATGCCAATGTAATCACCTTTCCTTAAAAATCCCAGCAAACCATAGACAGAGCTAAATAACTGCATCAAATAGAGTGCACTGCCAACTCTCCAGCATCACTTCCACAGCTGCATACCACATTGACTCCATTCGTGGGATGGAGAGATTATCCCATATGCAAGGCCTCACGGCGCTGCATTTTCCGTTACAAATGTCATTCATGTTGTCCTACAGTTAGAGGTACTGCTCCCTGTGGTCGTGAAATAATGTTTGTTCTAAAGGCTTGAAGTCAGCTTCCTCTGGTTCTGGTTCTTCTGTCTGTGAGGTCTGACAGGATTACACCAAGGCAGCACAGGATAATTACAGTTTGCTGCACATTTGCCACTTTATGGTTTCTCAAAACGTTTTTTTTTTATTATTATAATGATGGGAACATCAAAATCTTTTGAGTTAGGGTTGAAATCAAGAAATTTGAGACTTACAGTTTGAGCTTTGGGAGGCACAGATGTACCAAATGACTAATCAATCCATTGTGGAAATAAGGCCATATAATAATCTGAAACAAATTAAAATATGGTGTAGGTTTATAAATGACAACCAGGACTATCACGATTTGATACGTATAACGATTTCTCACCCACGGTTCGATTTTTTAAAACAAAAACAATAATAAAATATATATTTAAGGCCTCTTTATATTCCCGCACCCGCATTGCATCACGTGACCGGCGCATTGGATTTTTCAAGCCAGAAATTAAATAACAAAAGTCGAAGGAAAAAAAAGGAGTCGCCACACCATGCCCAGCGCTCTCTGTACAGCCAATTTAACGGTACAAAACGATAACAATTTAACATTTATTAAATAGAAATAATTTTGATAATCCTAATTGACCTAAAACAGGAACATTTTAGTCTGATTTTATGTTAGACAGTCAGAGGAGAAAATGGTCTGCTGTTCCTGCTGTCCAGACTTTGCCCTCCGAGGGGCAGTGTAGTGTGCATGCATGGAGCTACACGTTTGCAGTAAGATAAAAAAAAAACGAGAGAGAGAAGGAAGAAGTCACAATAAAACAGATTAGGAAGAACATATGCCTGTCAGTCTTGCTATATGACCTGTTTGTATGTGTTAGTACAGCGTTTGTGTGTGAATATTTGTTATTTAAAGGTAAATCTCTCCCGTTAGCTAATGGCAAGCCCGTCAGTAGGGTTTTCCATTGGCTCTTTTAGGATTAAGATGTTGATTTCTAAAACGTGTCGTTAAATATACAATGTGTACTTTTTTGTTGCATGTTTAGTTTTACAGTAAACCACAACTGAGGTGTTATTAAATAGTTTAAAGCAAGTAAAGGGAGGGCAGAATAACATACATCACAGGCTTGCTGCAAACAACTCAGGGTGTGCGGTTATGGTCATGTCGCTTTGTGTGGCACGGATCCTCCATCCATTTGCTATAATTGCAACTGATTCAGCCTTTACTTTAGCTGTGTTTCTTCCTCGCTTCCGCTCTTCGCGCATAGTCTAACTATGGGTATTCCCGGAAAAGCCTCTCGCTTAAGGAGATTTCATGAAGAAATATATCAGTCAATCTAGACTTACTGTTTATTACATTAACTTACATAATAATTATTATTATTATATTAATTCTATTAAGTTTGGTAGCACTATGAGTGCATATGGCTGTGTGTGGAGTAGAGGCACAGGTTGACAGGGCGTGTCGGTTCGGCCATTTCAAAAACGACATGAGTGTGTATTTGAAAACCGCGATTTTCGATTTTGATACAAAATCGTTACAGCCTACTAAACCTACCGACCTACTAAAGCATGAATGTTTTTCCTCTGCATTATTGACAGGTTTCACATTCTGGCAACAATGCTGTTTAAAAGGAACCCAGTTCACACGTGATGAAACACTACAGGCAGGCACACACTGTGTCCTGCTACTTGTTTAATGCATTTTAGAGGAAGAAAATGCAAACTTTTCTGTGGAAGTGTTTAAAGTTTGGTACTCTGGTCTGGACCAAAATAATGTTCACATTTGGTCCTGTTTGCTTAGCATTCACACAGGCATTTCAGTCACTCAGTGAAGAAAAGGTCACATTACATTCACCTGTAAAGGTTATAGTGCATTTTAGGTTCATTTCACCCGAAAGCTGAATATCCTTAACTTTTTGTGATTAGTGTATATTGGATGGAAGTCAAAACTTTTTTGTCCAAGGGCTGCATGCAGAAAAATCGATGGATGCAAGGGCCACTTTGAAATTCTTCAACTTTAATTTATTGAACATGCTAAAACTAGTGATAGGACGAACAACACTGGTGGGGTCAGCACTGTGCCGAGTGCACAAGAGTGAAACATCGTAAAGGTGCGCTTATCGCTTTAAGAAAACAATCAAGTGACCAATACAGGAAGTGTGTCGTCTGGATGTGCCTCGCTAAATTGTGTTTATAAGGAAACAAACTGCGTCGACGTGCTGCGAATTTGTTGGATGGAGTTTTGCTGTTGCTGTTGGATTTTTGCTGGCCCTCACCTTGTTCCACTGATTTCATGGATCGTTCCAAGACGTTTCCTCCAGTCTGGAATAATTTTGATCTTTTGATGCCAAATAAGGTAACTCTTTTTCTTCTTTGGGCATTGTTGACTGTTATTTTTTTAATTAAATATGTTTGTACTCTTTTCTGGTAAGAGGTTTGAATTCTTTTCAGATAAATTAACTTTTTATTTTATTGTAGGTGAAGTGTCGGCTCTGCTCCACAGAGCTAACCTACATCAATAGGAGCACTTTGTCAATGCTGAGGCATTGTAGAGCTCGGCATGGCAATGGAGAATTGGCAGATACTTGGAGTACCCCAGGTATGTTGAAATTCTCACAAAAACAATTTTATTTTCAAAAATAGTTTATTACACACAAAAGGCTTTGTGTGACTGTAATATTATTTGTAAAAAATTACAGTCTTTTAATAGGCTTTTAACAAAATATTTCCTTTTGGCTTGCAGGTCCTAAAAAGCAAGCAGTGGATGAGGCTGTCTGTGGTCAACATGATCATCAAAGACTGTCAGCCACTCACCATTGTTGAAAATGAGGGATTCAGGGAGCTCATGAAACTTATCAACTCGCACTTAAATTTTTATGCTCACCATCTTCATCTGTACCCTGTGAAAGTTTTTTTCTAAGGCAGGCGAACTGGTGTCTAAGAGGAGAAATCGCAAAGACACTCCAAAAACTTTTGTTCCTCAATAAAAATGCATAAATTAATACATTTTTAGTCTTTTATTTCATATGATTGAACACTTAAGTTAACAAAATTCCACAAGTTAAAAATTTTAACTGAATTTTATTACAGACAAATTTGCTATATTTTACATGCCATTTTCGCATTTACACAAACAAGGTTTTAAGCAGATTTTAAACTCTTCTCAAAAACAACTCAGCAAACAAATTATCATAAAAATTTAAATTAAATTATCCAATGATGAGATCATACGTTAAGTAAAGGACTAGCGATTCAATATTATTTCACAGGCTGATGTTGGGTTTGCAGCTTTTCCATCTTATTTTCATTTTGTCAATACAGTGCTGACAGTTGGTGTATTGTGTCAATACACTCTTGAGGTATCATCATCCCATCACTAGCTAAAACCAGCGTTATTGACTTTGGCACCATAAACCACTACTGATGACATAGAACACGTGCCCCAGTTTTAATCAAGAGTTTTGAAATATATCTATTGAGCAAGTACACCCGTTACAATTCTTGGGCAACATTTCCTCTCTTAGTAAAATTATACTTAAGGAAAATTATACTTATATCAAGATCTGTTGAACATGCTGGTCATTCGAAATTTTATACAAATAGAGTCCCCTCCAAAGGTATTGGAACGGCAAGGTCAAGTCTATTGTTTTTGAAGTATACTGAAGACATTTGGGGAAATCGAGCAGAGCTATTGTGCAAACATTGGGCATAGCCATTACAACAATTGGGAGTGTCCTGAAAATGAAAGAAACTACTGGTGTACTGAGCCAAAGACATCAAACAGGTCAGCCAGGGGTATCAACAGCAGTTGCTGACAGAACGATTGTGAGTGCTGTGAAAACAAAACACCCAAAGACAACAGTCAGTGACATCACTGCCAACCTCCACTGGGCAGGGGTGAAGGTATCACAATCCACTTCGAAGAAGACTTTGAGAGAGAAAAATACACAGGCCATATCACAAGATGCAAACCACTCATCAGCAAAAAGAATCGGAAAGCCGGATTGGATTTTGCAAAGAAGTACAGAGATGAGCCACCAAAGTTTTGGAACAAAAGTTTTATGGACTCATGTGACCAAGGTTAACCCTACCAAAGTGATGAAAAGGCCAAAGTATGGACAAAGCAAGGATCTGCTTATGATCCAAAACACACAAGCTCATCTGCGAAGCATGGTGGATGTAATGTCATGACTTGGGCTTGCATGGCTGCTTCTGGAATGGGCTTCACTCGTCTTTATTGATGTAACTTATGATGGTAGCAGCAGAATGCATTCTGAAGTCTACAAAACCATTTTGTCTGGACATTTAGAGAAAAATGCTTCCAAACTAATCAGGAGAAGCTTTATCATACAACAAGACAATGACCCAAAACACACTGCCAACACAACAAAGGACTTCATCGGGGGGGAAAAGTGGAAGGTCTTAGACTGGCAATGACAACCACACAAGATCACATTCACCACCACCAAAAAATAAAACCCAAATGTGGATAAAACTTTGCTTGATTTTAAGCGCAAGGTATAAAAAAAAACCTGGACTATTGAGCAAACGGTAGAGCAGGAGAATTAGGAGGAAGAAAGTCCAAATGTGGGAGCCCCAATTGCCCATGCATTTCTGTCTCATGTAAATTCTGTACATAGTCATATCCATCCATCCATCCATTTTCTGGGCCGGTTCTCCTCACTAAGGTCGCGGGCGTGTTGGAGCCTATCCCAGCTATCATCGGCAGGAGGCGGGGTACACCCTGAACTGGTTGCCAGCCAATCGCAGGGCACATATAAACAAACAACCATTCGCACTCACATTCACACCTACGGGCAATTTAGAGTCTCCAATTCATTCATGTTTTTGGGATGTGGGAGGAAAGCGGAGTGCCCGGAGAAAACCCACGCAGGCACTGGGAGAACATGCAAACTCCACACAGGCGGGGCCAGGGATTGAACCCCAGTCCTCAGAACTGTGTGGCTGACGCTCTAACCAGTCGTCCACCGTGTCGCCACATATTTATACTTGTATATAATTTTTTTTTCTGTCAATAGGACTTTCTCAGTGCTGTTTTATGTTCAGATGTTTGAGATTTTCACTAAAGAAACAAAATATTGGTGTCAAAGTCACCAGTTCTGCTTGATCTGTCTGCTTTAAAAAAAAGGCTGTTTTCTTTTCCCTCCAGAAAGATATTTGGCTGAAAGTAGCCTATATTTGACTGCTGATTACTAGAGACTTTTGTCTCATATTCATCTTTTGTTCTGAAACACAAATATCTGATATAACAAAGACAAAAGGAATTGACCTTGCCGTTCCAGTACTTTTGAAGGGGACTGTACATACATACGTTTATTTCTTTTAATCCCATCTTTCACTCTGTTGAAAGGTTGTGATATTGTCATTTGTGACAATACAACTTCACCTACACTTTTAGTGGGTGCAGTATTCCGTTTGTATTTACTTTGTTGACCAAAATGCCTCATGAGTCAGGCCTGAACGCCGTGTTGCTTTCCTCGTCCTCGCGCAGTCAGTACATACAAATATAACGGTCGACATGTCGACAGCGTGCTGCGCGTTCTTAAGAGCGGTGTCAAGAAGCCTTAATAATTGTCGAGACGAGAGCAAAATTGGCATATTGTTGGCTCACTTTGCTCATTCGGTTTGAAGCCGAAATATTTCCGCTTTTGTATTGGCTTCCTTGTGTTGCTAACTTGCCCTTCTGGTGCATGTGTGTGTGCGTGGGTAAGATAGCGGCCCCGCCTCCCTGCCCTCACAGAGACAAAGGCTATGTCCAGAGTGCAGGACATGATGCCCAATTCAGATTTCATGTTAAATCTGATCTTTTTATGCAGTCATTCACATTACAAAAACAAATCCAGCTTCTATTGTGGACAGAATGTGTCCGTGGCGTCACATGCATGTGCATGAAACAGGATGTCACACTGTGCATGTGCACAAACACGAGGTGCCATGTTTACAGAAGTAAATATGGCCCCTCGCGTAGGTCTCTGTCATGACACGTGACAATTACAAGGATTTTGTGCAACCCGAGTCAACATTTTCTTATATTTATCAGTTCTAAAGCCTCTTGTTTTCAAGGTTGCTTTTCTGGCATGTCTGTTTTGTCAAACAATTTTGACATTTGTAGCCTTTTGATGATGTGTACGTCAAATGAGCACAACATGCGCATCCATACAGCACTCGCATCGGATACATATCCAACTCAAATCCACATATGAAAGAGGCCTGGGTCGGATATGAAAAAAATAAAATCTGAATTGTACTGTTCACATTGATACAGACAAGATGAATCCCTACATTGACTACACATAAACAAACGGAGTCATGCTGAGACCAATAAACAGAGTGAATCCTCATCACCCAGTTTCTTTGGAGACAAGATATGAGAAAAACTAGCACCATGCTGCACAATATATCGAGGCAGGGAAAATTAGAATTGCAGGCTGTGTTCAGTTTAACTTTTATTAAATTCCAATGGCGACAAAAAAATGGACAGCAGCCCACAAATGGCCCATGGGGCATAGTTTGGACACCAATGATATATGGTGAGAACCTCATCAGACCACATTTGTGATGTACTGTCGTGTGTGACAAATGCAGTCCGCTATTTGGAATGTTTTCTTTTGTATTTACCATCTTAGAAAAGCACATACATTTTATTTCACTTTAAAAAGCATCTGTGCAGTTCACTTGCCAAGACCCAGAATATCAGTCCACTTGTTTGGTGCTCACCAGGGTTCTGATGATAGGGTGACCAAACCAGAGTTTGTTTTAACTAAACTAAAAATGAAAAGGGTGATGAAAAATTGTCATCATTCCTGCCTAAACACTGAAGAACATCCATCCATCCATCCATCCATTCTCAAAATTCTCTTATCCTGGTTAGGGTCGCGGGTGCTGGAGCCTATCCCAGCTGACTTCGGGCGAAAGGCGGACTACACCCTGAACTGGTCGCCAGTCAGTCACAGGGCACACGGACAACAATTCAAACTCACATTTACACCGTCACTGAATGGGAACTGAACTAATGCTGCTTGCACCAAAGTCAGGCGAGTGTACCACTACACCGTCAGTGACTACTGAAAAACATGTTTTAGAAACTAGAGCACTGGTGGAATAGCAGAAAAGCAATGGTGCATGTGTGGGTATGGTACTGACATATCACACAAATTACTTTGTAGTGTTTTTACAGCTCTGTATTGATATGGTTGGTTAACAATATTGTATGCACGTGAAACCTTTGAAAAACAAAAAAAGTAACAACTCCAGTTTTATGCGCAAATGTATCCATTTTGCAGTATTTGCTTTTCAGGTTCTAAAATGTCATGGAAACGAACAGCCAAAACGTTGCTTTAATTATTAGTAACCAATTCCGTGTTGTGCGAAACTAAAGTTTTCCCAAAACCCTTTCTGGCATGATGGGAGTTGGAAAAACACCGTCACAATTTTACAGGTTTAAATTTTCTCCAGGGGGAAAACAAAATAAAAATAAAAAAAGATTCTTATCCAATGCATATTCAACAGCAAAACCTCAACAATACACTTGATGAAGGTATTTTCTTGGCACCCAACTAAGCCATCATCCCAACATTCCTGTGTTGTGAATCACAATCAAACAAATGGTTCCATCCACCCAGCAAACTACTCTCATTGGACTAATACAATTGTGTAGCTGGGATGTGCAGGGAATAGAAGAAAAAAATTAAGTGTAGTCAATGTCTGAAGGAGGTTTTGCATTCAGTCTCTCACATGGCAAATGATGTCTTAACCTTGAGCAAGCAGGTGTAATGTGCGTATGGCATTAGAAAGACAGATGGGGGGTGTTGATCCAATAAGTAGAATTGATGGCGCGAGTTTATCAATTAGTGTTCATAATAAACAATGTAGTCTTCATGTAACTTCATCACGACCAATAACCTAAAGCAAGAAAAAGCTGCGGAGCCTGTGAAATAGCCAATCCAGTTCCAGAGTCAGTGGCACATTTTGGAGGAAGTCACCGCATTTGTGTGTGTGCAAGTGACTTTTTCACACGTCCTCACCGTGACACTGCACGTCGACATCGAGAACTCTGGTTCACCCCACTCCAGCTGTTGGGAAGAGGGCAATCGCAGGGCAGGGAAATCGCTCTTGCCTATTATGACGGGATGAACATCATGCACACAACTATGTAATCAGACAGCTCCGTGGACAAAGGCTGCGCGTCAAAGCCCATCCCACCTAATGGCCAAAGCTTCATACTGCTAACGGGTGCTCAGGGAGGCAATGAGGTTTGGAGTCTATATATCCATGACCCCTGGTTGACTTCGATCCCCGTTCACCTCCCCCTTCATGACCTGGCAATGGCACCCTATTAGGGTGGGGGGAAGTGGGGTGGTGGGGACAGAGAGATGGGTATGGGATCCCTTTGAATGCTGCACTCTGACACAAACATCAGAGAATAAGTACGCAAATCTCAGAAATGGGGTCAGAGCGAGTGCTTAGCAATTTGTTTTGACTTTTTTCCTTCCCAGACTTCACTCAAAGCCTCTCTCTCTTCTCCTTGAGAAAACATAACTGTAGGCGATCATGCGAGGCAATGTGGCAATGATGCGCCACTGGAAGGCAACGAAAACTAGAGTGCGATCACACAGTGACCTGTGTGTGTTGCACACACTGTTTTAGAGCATAGTCAGCCGATGCTGCCTAACATAATACATACAATGCAAACTCATCTAACATAATATATATCACCGATATTCACACGCCCCAGCATCAATAACTGCAACTTTTTAACAAAACCAATAGGAAGAAGAAAAACTTGAAAAGCCAGACAAGAGAAAAGAATCCTTAAGTCCTGCCAACATTTCCTCATTCTTTATAAATAATGCATAATAATGGTCACAGAGAATAATATCTCCTAGGAATGCACGATAATTATCGGATGGATAAGTATCGGCATGGCATTGGGGGGAAAAAATTACTTCACACTGATAAATACCTTGAAATAAACATGAACATGAATGATTGTCCGTTCTTATATTGTTTAAAATTAAAAAAAACATGAATCTTTGAATCTGTGTATTATTCAAGTTTGAGAAGAAAACCAAAAGATCATTGAATTATTAATACTATAGTATTAATAGCACAATAACAAAGTACATTTACTTTACTACTATTTATTTAGACATTGTACCCGTGTATAGTGCCAATAAAAAGGCATTTATTCTTATATTACATGTTACATACATATGTAAATTATATTAGTATAACAGTATTTAAATTTTAATTATATGTAGTGAGGTAAAGAAAATGGATGGATGTTTATGTGAAGCGAGTTCTATGCAATATACAAGTAGGGGGTACGCACTTTAGCTTTCCATCAGTTTGGGGGTCCTAGGTCTGGAAATTGTTGAAGACCCCTGATATACAACATTAAAAAATTATATCGGTTACTGGTATTGGTATCAGTATCGGCAGTTATCGGTATCAGTGGAAAAAAAACTGTTATCGTGCATCCCTAATATCTACTACCCAATCCACTGACAAGCAATTAAAAAAAATCATGAAAGTGCTTGTTTTAGTACAGCCCTGTCAAGCTCGCGCGGGCCGAAAGCATTCACATGCGGCTCGTGGGATCAATTTGAAGTCAGCGTGACATTGGCCCACACAACGGCACCTGCCAAACGTGCAGGTAATTCCATGAGCAGCATCTTATCTGTATGAACAATACAGTACTCTCAGTGTCACATCCGGCCCACCACATCATTTCATGTGGCCGGCGAAAGCAAAACATTTGAGTGAATGATTCTAGCTAAAATCTGTGTCAAAATGTCACATTGTAATGTGTGACAAATAATAACTTGATGATAATACAAGCATTTTGTTTTTCCTGTTACCAAAGCCCTTTTTACAGTACCTTGAATAGTTGAACAAACTATTATTTTTTACTTCCGATTTGTAAACTAGTTAGCCATCATTTTGTTGTTGTGTTTTATAATACAATGATCATGCGATGAAACATTTATATGATTTCACGGTCATAATGGCCCTCTGAGGGAAACTGTACCTCTGAGGAAAACCGTACCAAACATATGGCCGCGACAAAAATGAGCTGGACACCCTTGATTTAGTACATCATTTTTTAAATGACGGTTAGTGGGTCAGTAAGGTAATCAGTAGCTGAGTCAGAGAAGACGAGACTGAGCTCTGGTCATCTTCAGGGGTGCACCATTCACAGCTAAGCAGGTCACGGTGTTATATACAGACCCCATATTACTGCAGACTGCTCTCTAGGCTAATCCTCTCTGAGCCTGCATGCACCCTTCCAGAAGGCTGGGTGCTTGCAAAGGCATGTACACACCCACAAAAGGCACAACAGCTAAAGACAGGAGCCAGTCAAAACAGTAGCGGGAAGTCCTCCAAGATCCACTGTCTGAACTGGTTAACAGGTGACAAGCCAGTAAGTTAGTTTGCAATAAAGTGTGAAAACCCTGCCAAAGTTTGTTTAAGGATATATATCAGAATGCTCCTTTAGCTTGTATTTCTTAGTCAGGACATTCGTGTGTACACGTCCCTGGCCCTTAGAAGCAGAGGTTAGTAACCGGCTGCTCTTTCTGTCTCTCTGATCAGGTTACAAAAGTGGGTGTGTTCCCGCTCTCCTCTGTCGCCTGCATGTCTGCCTCTCCCGCGCTCTACAGCTCATTCTGCTTCTCTTGCTTTCTTCTGACTTCATGTCTCTGCCCCTCTCTCTCTCTCTTTCAGAAGTTTGTGGCTTGCATCATCCAGCCTCATAAGGCACCACTATGCACTCCAGAGATCTTTTTTCTCTCAACTGTGTTTCTCTAGTTCTCTTTGCTCCAACCATGTCCAGACAGAGAAAAGAGCTGCAGACGGTCCACACTGGTTGGGACCCATGTGACTTCCTCCTCCTCTTGACCTCCACTAACAACTGACCACCAGACATCTAACCAAGTAGCAACACATTTCAATCGTTTGCAAGGACCAAAAGCAACAAAATGACAAACCACGTGCTTATTTAACTGGCATTTATATTGCTTCAGATCATGTAGTAAACTGCAGCAACAAGCGTCATGTACCATAGAGTACAGTGCTAACCATAACTACAAATGCATATTTCTCATTTAGCAGAAATATTTGTTTTATCCTCCACACAGTGCTGAGGAGGTAATAAAAAATAATTTAACGTCACAGATTTTCTGTTTGTAAGTGTAGACACAACAGTTGAAATCTTACCTTGTCCTTCTCATGGGGCAGCAGGCGGACGGGGGGCAGTGATTCCAGGGATACCATCCCGGTGCCGTCATTGTGGGAGCTGCTCCGGCTGATGAACTGAAAAAGTGGACCCTGCTTTGCCACACGTCCATGCGCCACTGCTCTTTTGAGGGCCACCCTCAGCTGCTGGTGGAAGATGCCAGGCCCCATGGAGCCGCTGCCCGACAGGTAGGCTGCCACGTCAGCCTGGCACTTGAGAAAGCGCTCAATGTTTTTCAAGCAGGAGCCGCTCGGCTCATGGAGGCCTTCCAGTGCCCGCTTGATCAACTTGTTCCAGTCAAGTCCAGGTCTCTTCCCCAAATGACTTTGGAAGCTAGCACCACTGCTGCTGCCACCGCCACCACTGCTGCTACCTCCTCCTCCGCCAAAGCTGCCACCTCCTTTGGGCTTGGGAAGAGCGAAGCGTCCAGGGTTGTCAGGATCCTTGTAAGAGTTGAGACCTTTGTTGGTGACCTTAAGGATGGTCCCATCTTTGACGCTAAGTTCTAACTGTTCCAGAATAGTCTTACGGTCGAGACCATGGGACATAGAGACCGCATTGCAAATGCGCTCCTCAGACGGTCGCTGCTTCTGTTTCTTGACCTTCTTGATGGCCTCTAGGATCCACTGGGTGTATGTGGGATTGGCCAGTTTTACCATGGCTGCAGTCTCTCAGGGCGCGGTGGCCCTGGGGCCCTTCCCACAATCACCAAACAAAAAAACGTGGACTTCAGGCCAAAGACACCTGGCCTGCGCCGAAGCGCCGCCCCCTCCTTTCCTTCTCTTTGCTTTTTTCTCCTCCGCTTACTATCCCTTGTCTTGGGGCCGCACAGAGACTCCCTCCGAGGCAGAGTATGAACAACACGGTAATGAGCAGCTGACCATAGCACAGCCCCCAAAACCCAGTTCTCCACCCAGTAAAATCAGGCCCACCCACTTCAGTCACAGGGATGAGGTTGGTATTAATGTATGGACAGAGCTCTTTGACTAAAAATGTAAAATAAAATACAACAAGGATGTATAGAAAACAAACTAGTCAGTTTACAGTCACTGGTAAAGAAAGCAAATTCTCAGTGTGAGTTGCACAAGATGACTATGTTCTACAAGACATGAGTTTCATGTTAGAGTGACAAAAAGTCCAAGTTGTGTGTTTAGGGTGTATTCTAGTTCTGAAAATGTTCTTCCCTCCACGGTCCCTTGCCCTCACTTATCCTTTTTCCTTTCACTGTGTTGTCCAACTCCAACAGTCAGGGTTTCTCAACACCACGACGGAGTAGACGGGGCTGATCACCCTCATGTCTATTGCACTTCACCAGCACCACCCTGTATAAAAGAAGTAAAAACACAAACCATGCAGTTAAAAATATATGTCAATACAGCATCAGTTCAGGTGACATACAGGCAACCCAACAGTGGCACACCATGAACTACCACAGGTATATAAACAAAGTCCTGCTTGCACCGCTGTCAATGAGCACGAGTAGCATGGCAAATTCCAGATCATGTTTCAAATCCCTAAAAAGCTTGTTTTGCCCAAAAAGTGTTCCTACATTTAACACTACCAAAACATGCAATAAGAAGCGATTGTCACCAAATACATACATGCTATTTTAGCTTGTTAAGGCAAAGAATACAAAAAGTTAAAATATAGTATTTACCTAAATGTACAGTATAAAGTTGAGCATCTGCCTATTTTAGTGGGGAACGTAAACACAATGTAGTCAAAACACACACTGTTAGCAAACATTAGCCGAGAGGCTAAGCTAAAAATCTATGCTTATTCAGTGGGCCACATTGCTGGAGTGTTTCCTGTTGGTTTGTTTACTGTGGCTTCTCCAAGAACCAGCCAAGTGTGTGACAACAAGCCTTCCCGCTAAATGCTCTTGTTTAGCAAGCTAACGTTAAAAAGCTAGCCAGCTTGCTAACGTTACGATGGTGTTACTAACCAACCAAAACGTAAACAGCGACAAACACACGGCTCGCCAGAACACCAACATAAAATAAGCCATCTCCTTCTTTTCCAGCCACAATGATGGCATCGCAACAACCACAGCGGATAATCTCATTTTGAATGTCATTCTCCCGTTAACGTGAGCTCGCGGCCTCGTATTGGGCACAATGCAACTTGCTGACGGCCATATCAGCTAGCGGGCAAGTGCAGGAATTAAGGTATCATAGTCAAGCATCGTGCACTACTGAACAGAGAGGGGAGACGATCCACTGACCGCCTCGACGAGTCCCAGTAAGCGATCGCCCGGTAGCAAGCGATCCCCACCTCGCTGACGTCTGAGCCGTCTGAGCCTGCTGAGCCTCCCTCCCACTTAACACTCCGCCAGCCTGCGGTGCGGTGAAGACAAGGCCGCTGGAGCCGAGCAGCTAGGCCTCGGCTCCCCTCTCCGTTACCCCTCCCCTTCCCTCCCTGCTCAGCACCCAGCAGCCCTGCGTACCCCTCTCCCTCTTCTTCTCGAGGTCCCCCCGAAAAGCTCCGGTTCTGGGTTGGTGGGGTGGGGGTGGGGGGGAGAGCTCCGCTCGAGATACCCTGTTTACAATAGACCGCGGTGCCCCTCCGTCCCGTCACAATGTTACTCACCGGAATTTCGTTTCGATGCGCCGGGGGAAGGGTGCCAAAGCGGCGCAAAACGGAGACAACAACAAGGCTAAAAATGCAGCCAGAGACCAGAGGCTCTCGAGCCGACGCCATCTTTGAGTGAAACGGAGCACGGCGGTGGGGGAGGGGGAACACTGAACCATCAGGCTGGGCCAAGGGACCGTCTGCATGGTGCGAGGCGAACATCCAGGGGAAGAAACATTCACAGCAAGACGGTGGGGGCGGCGGCGCGCTGTTGCTATGAGAGGGCTACGGATATTGCCTGGGCACGTGAAATGGAAGAAAGGGACAGATGGTGGTGGTGGAGGAGGGACACACAAAAAAAACAGTTGAGGTAATCTCACAGTCTCTGTTGTGCCACAGCCGCACAGGAGACGATTCAAGGGAACGTCTGCATTTTTTTTTTTTTTTTTGCGGCTGCAAAGAGAGAAAATCAAATCAAAGCCAATGAGCGCGCGTTTAACGTTAGAGGGTATTTAAAGATCAACTCCCTCCACATTGCAGTCTATTGTGGCGGTTCTGGATTTTTGAGAGGGAGATTGACACGTGCGTTCAGTCCAGAAATGATCCAAATGTAACAGCTTTCGAGAGTGTTGCCCGACATGATAAAGCATGTCATCCTGTCTCTTCACAGTATTGTAGGAGTGTCGCCCACTGATGTGCAGTATTGATTATCCAGCACAATATCCTCTTTCCATTGAACAAACAATTATGTGAGCGTTTTATTCATTAAATGACATTTTGGCTTAGACAGAGCCAGGCGTGTTTCATGTTTAATTATGTTTAAATGTGTGCCATAGACTGCGATTGGCTGGCGACCAGTTCAGGGTGTACCCCGCCTCTCGCCCGGAGTCAGCTGGGATGGGCTCCAGCACGCCCGCGACCCTAGTGGGGAGAGGCAATACGGATGATGAATGAATGAATGAAGTGTGCCATAGATCATTTATATTCACGTACATGCTACAGTTATAGTACAGTTAAGGGACCATATGAGTCTAATGAAATAAAAAATAATAAATACAAATTTCCTTTTTGGAGTTTGCATTTTCTCCCCATGCTCGAGTGTAGTTTTCCTGCCACTTTCCACACACATATTTCACACTAATCACACTGGAACGATGTGCAGGACTTGAAATTGACACATCTTATTACTCCAGGGGAATTTAAGACCATTATAAAAGACGGAGAAATAAATTCAAATGCATCGTGCGATTGCTGTGCAATCGTGTCATCCCACTCTTGTTTTTATGTAGTGTGTGTGATCCTATTTTATGTGTGTCTTGTGTGTTTAGATTTTTGATATGCTAGGTTTCTCTTGGAAAAGAGGTTCCACATCTCATTAAGATTCTTACCTGTTTAAAAAAAAAAGGATATTTATATTGACTCCTAAAACATGCATGTTGGGTTCATTGAAGGTTCTAAATAATAACTCATTTTTCTCACAGGCTACATTATAGTTATGGTTTTCTTTAGATATAGCCATTTGACTGTGAAAACAAATTGACAACTAGTTGTGCAAATCCGAAGTCAGTGCAAAAAAAAAATATTATTATAAAAACTATTTTGCAGTTCATTTACAAAAAATGTTTGGTGACCCAAAAAGTACTCGCAATATAAAGTTTTACAAAATCGAAATAGAATTTGCAATTTTGGTACAAATTGAAGTATACACACAACTTGCTTGAGCAGGCCATATAAAATGATGTGGCGGCCCAGATCTGGCCCCTGGGCTTTGAGTTTGACATCTGTGCTCTAAATTGTTTCTAGGTGTGAATGTGAGTGTGAATGGTTGTTTGTCTGTATGTGCCCTGCAATTGGCTCGCGACCAGTCCAGGATGTACCCCGCCTGTCGCCCATAGTCAGGTGGGAAAGGTTTCACCTCACCTGCGACCTGAGCGTGAGAGAAAATGGATGGATGCTTGTTTAAAAAGTCCTGTGATGACTTCACTGTACCAGAGGTCAGCTCTTAATTATGATAATAAATATGAAGAACATAAATGTGAATTACCACATGGATTCTTGGATCACACGTTGTCCTTTAATTTACGAAGCTACAATAGGGAAGCTTTAATTAAAAAGCAAAACAAACAAAACAACAAATCAAAACACAGAGCAACTTGTATTTGGAAACTGACAGCAATTTCGTTCAAATTACTAACGAATACTGAAAACTCCCCAAGTGAAAATTAAATCATCTGCATCTTTTGAGTAAAACCTTCTGCAAGGCAGTCCTCAGAGATGTATACTAGCGTCTCTTATGGGGAGCAATTAGACATGAGTTTTCCCATGTTGTACATGTCTTGTGAGAGGATGAGCTGCTCATCAAATTAAAGTGTTGTGGTTGCGCTTTATTTGCTGTTGATCTGGCACAGTACTTCTTGAGGGACAGATAAATCACCTTTGCAATGACAAGCCACTCATTCTTAATGCTTGTGTGATCATACAGATAAATAACATGGACATTTTAGCGGCTCTTGAGGACTCACATATTACATTAGGTGTAATAGTTTCGTGTACAACGGGTCAGCTCATAGATGGAAAATGACCAGGAAAAATCTACACTGCATCTATCCAGCTATGAATAAATAATAGCATATACCATGATCCACAGGACAAACTGTGCCCAACAATATAGAATAACGAAGCAGCCCACTCAGGGCGGCTTATGTGGGTGGCGGGGTCAAGTTGTTTCTTTCTAGTGATCAGGAAAGATATTTGCTCAAAATAGAAACAGAAAAACAGTCTGGAACACATTTAATTGCTTCAAATTAGTGACCTCAATTTATTTAAGATGATGTTTGAAAGAAGTGATTTTGAGAATGTGTCTGATTTCATTTTAAAGTGTTGACAACATGGGTAAGGTTTTAAAATGGGAATGGTATGAACATTACAGCACAAATCTATGAACACTGTTTTAAAGTTATGATCCAATCATGGTCCCAATCTACAGCTCGGTTTATTTATTGACTAGAGCTAGTGTTGTTGTTGTTTTGTACAGGGATATACTTGTAAAATTGCTGTCTGTGAAGCATTTAATAGAGATACTTACGCCATAGCTCGATGTTGGGCTTTAATTCCCCGTAGTGATTTTTTTTTTCATCCATCCATCCATCCTTTTTCTACCGCTTATCCGAGGTCGGTTCGCGGGGGCAGTAGCTTCAGCGGGGACGCCCAGACTTCCCTCTCCCCAGGCATTTCCTCCAGCTCTTCCGGGGGGTCCCGAGGCATTCCGAGGCCAGCCGAGAGACGTAGTCTCTCCAGCGTGTACTGGGTCGTCCCCGGGGTCTCCTCCCGGTTGGACGTGCACGGAACACCTCACCGGGGAGGCGTCCGGGAGGCATCCGAATCAGATGCCCCAGCCACCTCATCTGGCTCCTCTCGATGTGGAGGAGCAGCGGCTCTACTCTGAGATCCTCCCGGATGACCGAGATTCTCACCCTATCTATAAGGGAGAGACCGGACACCCTGCGGAGGAAACTCATTTCGGCCGCTTGTATCTGGGATCTTGTTCTTTCGGTCACAACCCACAGCCCGTGACCATAGGTGAGGGTAGGAACGTAGATCGACCGGTAAATCGAGATCTTTGCCTTTCGGCTTAGCTCCTCCTTTACCACAACGGACCGATACAAAGTCATCACTGCAGACGCTGCACCAATCCGCCTGTCGATCTCCCCATCCATTCTTCCTTCACTCGTGAACAAGAAACCAAGATGGTTGAACACCTCCACTTGGGGCAGGATCTCATCCCCGACCCGGAGAGGGCATGCCACCCTTTTCCGCCTGAAGACCATGGTCTCAGATTTGGAGGTGCTGATTCTCATCGCAGCTGATTCACACTCGGCTGCGAACCGCTTCAGTGAGAGTTGGAGATCACAGCTTGATGAAGCCAAGAGAACCACATCATCTGCAAAAAACAGAGATGCAATACTGAGGCCACCAAACCGGACCCCCTCTATGCCTCGGCTGCGCCTTGATATTCTGTCCATAAAAGTTATGAACAGAATCGGTGACAAACGGCAGCCTTGGCGGAGTCCAACCCTCACCGGAAACCAGTCCGACTTACTGCCGGATATGCGGACCAAACCCTGACTCCGGTCATACAGGGACCGAAC
This sequence comes from Phycodurus eques, assembly GCF_024500275.1. Classification (NCBI taxonomy): domain Eukaryota; kingdom Metazoa; phylum Chordata; class Actinopteri; order Syngnathiformes; family Syngnathidae; genus Phycodurus; species Phycodurus eques. The sequence goes on from NC_084527.1 coordinate 26,946,516, forward strand.
AGCCCGTATCAGGGGGTTCGGTACCCCATACTCCTGAAGCACTCTCCATAGGACTCCCCAAGGGACAGTGTGACTGACAAGAGAGTACAGTCAAGTCCACAAAACACATGTAGAATGGTTGGGCGAACTCCCATGCACCCTCGAGGACCCTGCCGAGGGTGTAGAGCCGGTCCACTGTTCCAATCCCGCCCTTTCAGGTCTCACTGACAGTGCCCGGCCACCAGGGCGGTCGCCTTCGGGCCCCACCTCTAGGCCTGGCTCCAGAGGTGGGCACCGGTGACCCGCGTCCGGGCAAGGGAAAACTAAGACCATCGTTTGTCGTCATCATAAGGGGTCTTTGAGCCATGCTTTGTCTGGTCCCTCACCTAGGGCCTGTGTGTCATGGGTGACCCTGACAGGGGCATAAAGCCCCAGACAATTTAGCTCCTAGGATCATTGGTACACACAAACCCCTCCACCACGATAAAGTGACGGCTCAAGGAGGGGATTTTTTTTTTTCATTTAAAACAAAATAGATGTCAAAGAAGCATGCTTTTCTTGTGGCATTTACAATGATTTCAATTCAATCTAATTAATGAACAAGCATTTAGTTATAATTTTCTACCACTTCAACATAAATGTTTTGTCTTGAACTACCTAGCATGTAGACAAAGAAATAAACAATCCAGAACTTCCTTTAATCCTCTTAATCCCTCCTTTTAAAATTTCCATTCTCTGTGCACCCACCAGCTCGACCCCCAGTATGCGACACCAGGGTCCACCTGTCCACCTGCCCCCTGCAGAAACTCAGATTTCCTGCAGCTCATCCTGCTTCACTTCTTGCTGGCGTCTTGAGTTGGCCTGTTTCCACACAACTTGTGAATGATGATCATTGTTTGTCAGTTATTTTTGCAGGTGGGTGTGAAATCCCTCATTGACTAATGGCTTTAAAATAGAATCTGACTGATTGTCTGTTAATATTCAGTAGATGCTTACGGATTGAGTCCCACTGTGATATTATAACGGGACATTCATTGTACAAACAAGGCTAATAAACACATGATTAAGTCAGTAGCAGGCGGTGAGTTTGGGACCTGGGCCTGAAGTGACCCAATCCACGTCTTCATAACACCATTACTTCACAAAAATATTGTATAAAACACTACACATGTATAACTACTGTATGTGCGGCATTAAAGAAGAGAAAGAGGCATTCCCCATATTTGTGGATTAATTCCATTATTACTGAAGCAAGAAAGATACCTTTATCTTCACCTCCAAATAACTCCCAACCACTCCAGTCATTGTAGTGTATAAACTCCAAAATACTAGTTCACAATCAATATTTATCTAATAACATGACAGAAATGTCAGAAATATACTTCCGAAGGTGCGATTGACCTGAAAATGTCACCAGATGTTTGGAACAACCCAAGTAATCCATACATGCAAAGAAAGTCGAAAAAAATAAGCTCAGAAAATAAATTGTGTGTAAAAATGTAAAATGACACAGGGAAAGTGTATTAAACACAAGATGCATGGAAAGCTAAGACAACACCTAAAACCTATCAATAATCATACAGCAATCCAGCCCCTTGTCAGTGCAAACAAATATCAACTAGATGAGTCCTAATTGATTGGTCTCATTGCCAAGGTGTGAGTCAAGACACATTTCATGATAGCTAAGAGCAAAGAGCTTTGTCAAAACCATCGCAAACTAACATAGCTAAACTTCTGACTGTTCCAGTGAGCACGGTTGGGGCCATAATAAAGAAGTGGAAAGCCAATCATACTAACATAAATTTGCCTCCATCAGGTGCTCCTCACAAGATTTGTGACAGAGGAGTGCAAAGAATAATCAGAAGAGTTGCGCAAGAGCCAAGGACCACCTGTGGAGATCTTAAAAAAGACCTGGAATTAGCAGGTACTGCTGTCACAAGGAAAACAGTAAGTCATGTACTCCGCCGCCATGGCTTGTAAGCACGCTCAACACGCAAGACCTATCCATCCATCCATTTTGTACCGCTTCTCCGAGGTCGGGTCACGGGGGCAGTCGCTTTAGCAGGGACGCCCAGAGTTCCCTCTCCCCAGCCACTTCATCCAGCTCTTCCGGTGGGATCCTGAGGTGTTCCCAGGCCAGCCGAAAGACGTAGTCTCTCCAGCGTGTCCTTATGAACATGGTGTTCGTTATGGATAATCCGTGATGAGCACAGAAGTCCAATAAAATCACACCACTCGGGTTCTGATCCGGGGGGAAGGTGGTGAGGGGGGTGTTCCTCCCAATCACGCCCTTCCAGGTCTCACTGTCATTGCCCAGGTGAGCATTGAAGTCCCCCAGCAGAAAGATGGAGTCCCCAGTGGGTGCGCTCTCCAGCACCCCCTCTAAGGACTCCAATAAGGGTGGGTACTCTGAATTGCTGTTTGGTGGCATAGGCACAAACAACAGTCAGGACCCGTCCCCCTACCCAAAGACGGAAGGAGGCTACCCTCTAATCCACCGGGGTGAACCCCAACGTACAGGCGCCAAGCCGGGGGGCAATAAGTCTACCCACACTTGCTCGGCGCCTCTCACCGTGGGCAACTCCAGAGTGGAAGAGAATCCAACCCCTCTCGAGAGGACTGGTACCAGAGCCCCAAGCTGTGTGTGGAGGCGAGTTTTTTTGCATGGTGAGCGTGCATACAGGCCAAGGCGGCGAGTACATTACTCACACCTTTTCCTTGTGACAACAGTACATGCTAATTCCAGGTCTTTTTGAAGCTCTCCACAGGTGGTCCTTGGCTCTTGGACAACTCTTCTGATTATTCTTTGCACTCCTCTGTCAGAAATCTTGCGAGGGGCACCTGATCGAGGCAAACTTACTGTATGGTGGTATAATTGGCTTTCCACTTCTGTATTATGGCCCCAACTGTGCTCACTGGAACATTCTGGAGCATAGATATGCATCTGCAAACAATGCCATCGTTATGTTTTGCAACAATTTGTTCGTGATGGTCTTGAGACAGCTCTTTGCTATTACCCATCATGAGATGTGTCTTGACTCACATCTTGGCGATGCGACCTTTTTGTAGGCCATCAATTCAGACTGAACGAGCTGATATTCATTTGCACTGACAAGGGGCTGGATTGCTGTTTGATGATTGATAGATTTCAGGTTGTCTTGGTTTTCCATGCCTTTTTGCAACTTCCTTTCTTTATGTGTTTAATCCTTTATCCATGTGTCATTTCCCATTATTACAGCTAATTTCTGATCTTATTTGTTCTACTTTATTTGCATGTATGGATTACTTGGGTTGTTCCCAACATCTAGTGAAAATCTCATGTCAATAGCACCTTTGGAAATATATTTAGTGAGAAACATGGTGTCCGGGTTAATACTTATTTCAGCCGCTGTGTATATCCATCCATCCATTCATCCATCCATCCATCCATTTCCTGAGCCGCTTATCCTCACAATGGTTTCGAGAGTGCTGGAGCCTATCCCGATTATCATCAGGCAGGGTACACCCTGAACTGGTCGCCAGACAATTGCAGGGCACACATAAACAAACAACCATTCGCACTCACATTCACACCTACGGGCAATTTAGAGTCTTCAATTAACCTACCGTGCATGTTTTTGGGATGTGGGAGCAAACCGGAGTGCTGGACAAAACCCACGCAGGCGCGGGGAGAACAACAAACTCCACACAGGTGAGGTCGGATTTGAAACTGGGTCCTATATAATACATTGTACTCACAGTAAATGCTGATAGGGATGTAGTAGACCTCATTTCTTTTCTCCTTGCTGTTTGTATAAGCGCGCTCATACATGCTGCTCTGAAAATGCCCCAAAATCCTTTTTCGGGTTGAAAACAAGCCAAACCGTAATATTGTTTGACCGAGAGCCCCACAAAGTGGAGTTAAAAAAAAAAAAGAAAAAAAGTGTCCTTGAAGATGAATTTTTAATCATGTCCAAAATCATCTTCTTCAGGAAATCAATTTTAATGCACATATTCAGCTCAACCAATCAAATGACTATTTAGCTGAACCACTGAGAGGACGGGAAAAATACCAAAGTGACTCGGCCGGCGTGAAGGCGCAGAGTGGTGAAGCTAAAATCTTATTGGTTAGACTTTTTCAACGGTGTGTGCGTGTGTCTGTGTGTGTGTGTTTGACTTGGTTGACGCCAGCACTTTGGATTCTGTAGGCCTTGGGCAGATTACATTTACATGGCAACACAAAGAAGCTGAAATTGTTTTATATGATATGATATTATAACAAATATTTTAAATCATTTAATTAAGTTGGAATTGTAGGTCAGCGCTTTTGACAGTGTTTAGGCCAGCCGAGAAGGCTCGGAAGGCTACCACGGTACACCACTGGATTAATTTTATATCGATCCTGCTAACTAGAACATTCTAATCTGCAGATCAAACAACAGAAATGTCGTATGTATAAAAGATATGAATGACTGTGGAAAAAGAACCTTTAGTGAAAATGCTTTAAAAAAAAAAAAATCGATTCTTAATGCTTTGTAGGCTTTTGCCAGTTTCTTGTGACATTACCAATTCAACAAATAATTAATTTTAACAAACATTTTGGCCCAGGATATGCATAATTTCGGGTTTAGCAATAATGTGAGAATTGGTCAATAACTGTGACTTGAGCCGACAACGTGGCTAATTGGGTTGAACTCTCGAAACCCATTGGTCTACACACTGAGCCAGGCTACAGCTACAGAAAGTGGAAGCAGCAAAGAAGCTCGTGGTGACCACATTTGTGAGTTCCTTTCTTTGGGGGGAGTGCTGCTCTTTGATTAGAATGAGGCAGTGTCCACCACTGCTTTTTTTTTTTGTTTTTTTTTTTTGTCCATGTGAAACTAGCAAGCGTCCTGCTGCACTTGGCTCATTGCCAAGTTCCCCGAACTCTCAAAACCGAGTGAAACTTCCTCTCCTGAAAAGAGCTGAAACGTACAACGGAAATTTCCAAGAATGTGCCCCCACCCGTAGGGTAACAGCACCAGCCTTACCCCACCCTCCCCGTGACCCATGCGCCAGGGAGAGACAGCAGCTGGAAGGTGAAGTAAAGCTTGTTGGCACTCAGTTCCAACTCAAAGCAGACACCTCTGGACTGCTCACACCAACTTCCTGCCTGCTTACTTGAAATGGCATCACCTCCACCTGTGAAGTGCTTCAGACCTCCGCAGATTACACTTGCTCATCTGACACAAGCAGCAGACAAATTCTTGGCTTGACAAATCAATGGTGCTGTTGTGGTTAACAGTCGTTAAAGTGGATGTGCACTTCCAACGGAGGCCCTTCCCCATTAACATGAACAAATACGTGCGACTTTAACACCATTACAGAACAGGCGGGGAAGAAGCGGTTGTAGCAGTGGTAAACTTTGCTGAACCGCGAATACCCTGGTCAAAGTGAGGATGCTTTCATGTGTGTGTGTGATTGTGTGTGTGTGTGTGTATGTATATATATATATATATATATATATATATATATATATATATATATATATATATCGCCACACAGCACCCCATATCGACAGAAAAAAACCCTGGAATTGTTGAAATTTTTGCAGATTTATTAAAAAAGAAAAACTGAAATATTACACAGCCATACATATTCAGACCGTTTGCTCAGTATTTAGTAGAAGCTCCCTTTTGAGCTAATACAGCCATGAGTCTTTTGGGGAATGATGCAGCAAGTTTTTCACACCTGCATTTGGGTATCCTCCGCCATTCCTCCTTGCAGATCCTCTCCAGTTCTGTCAGATTGGGTGGGCAGCCATTTTCAGGTTTTTCCAGAGATGCTCAATTGGGTTCTGCGTGGGCCATTCAAGAACAGTCACGGAGTTGTTCTGAAACCACTCCTTCGTTATTTTAGGTGTGTGCTTAGGGTCATTGTCTTGTTGGAAGGTGAACCTTCGACCAGTCTGTACTTGGCCACATTCATCTTTCCTTTGATTGCAACTGGTCGTCCTGTCCCTGCAGCTGAAAAAGACCCCCACAGCATGATGCTGCCACCACCATGCGATGAGCAGTGCCTGGTTTTCGCCACACATACCGCTTAGAATTAACACCAGAAAGTTCTATCTTGGTCTCATCAGACCAGAGAATCGTATTTCTCAACATCTTGGAGTCCTTCAGGTGTTTTTTTTTTTTTTTTTTTAGCAAACTCCATGCGGGCTTCCATGTGTCTTGCACTGAGGAGAGGCTTCTGGAGGATTATGGAGGCCACTGTGCTCTTTGGAACCTTAGGTGCAGTAGAATATTTTTGTAACCTTGGCCAGATCTATGCCTTGCCACAATTCTGTCTCTGAGCTCTTCAGGCAGTTCCTTTGACCCCATGATTCTCAATTGTCTGACATGCACTGTGAGCTTTAAGCACTTATATAGACAGGTGTGTGGCTTTCCTAATCAAGTTCAATCAGTATAATCAAACACAGCTGGACTCCAATGAAGGTGAAGAACGATCTCAAGGATGATCAGAAGAAATGGACAGCACCCGAGTTAAATATGAGTGTCACAGCAAAGGGTCTGAATACTTATGGCTGTGTGATATTTCAGTTTTTCTTTTTTTTTTAAATCAGCAAAAATTTCAACAATTCCGTTTTTTCTGTCAATATGGGGTGCTGTGTGTACATTAATGAGGGATAAAAAAAAAATAACTTAAATGATTTTAACAAATAGACAGATAGAAATAAAATATTTTGTCTTCTCTTACCACTGAATACATGTCCAACTTTGCTCTAACGAGGAGCTGAATAGAAAAATTGACAACTGGTATTTGATCCACAAAAGGACCAATACATTTCAAAGGATGTTCTTCTTCCAGTGCTTCTCTCTGTTGCAACTTCCTGATAACACGCTGTGATACTGTAAAACCAGTGGCCACTTCCCGCTGAGAACATTTGATTTGAAGCCTCACAATGGTGATGTGCTGTGGATCAATTGTGAGGTATTTATTGCCTTTGTCTTGCATTGCCAAGATGTGAACAGCATAATGGATACGACTGTTTAAATAACAATCCTAACTGAACCTGGAAATATATTGGTCGATGAGTGTGCCCAATGTGTGGAGTATGTACAGTGTGGGTATTAAAAAAATGTGCAGAGTGTGTGGAAGTAAGTAAGTGGGAGTAAGAGGCTAGACTCCCGTGGGTCCAGCCAGGCCCGACCGGTCGCAGACCACAAAGAAAATGGGGGAAGTAGAGCAGCCCGCAGTCCAGATCAAAATTAATACTCGACCCGGGGCTCCCCACAACCAGCACCAACATCAAACCCACGAGCCAACAGGCAATGCGTGCAGAAACACCCCAACTGACCCAACACCCATCCATCAATGTCCCAGCTAAAAGCCAAATACAGCCTCGCCAACACAATCATCCGGGACCGTCCCACCACGCAACATGGTCCACCCGCGCAAGCCTCAACCCGACTCCCTGCTCCAAGCCCACAGCCCCCCCCCCCCCCCCGAAGGGCATGCACTGGAACCCAGCACCCCGACACAAAAAGCAACCCCACACGGCACCTCCCCTCCCCTTCTATTTTGAACTTCGCCATTCAGCTCCTTGTTAGAGAACAGTAAGTGGTGCAAAAAGTATAGAAATATTTAACAGTTGGACATGTGCATTCAAAAGTCCAGAAAATGTCAAATTAAAGCTCACCTGTGAAGGTTTTTGTGCATTTTAGGGTTGTCCTGAAATTTGACCATAAAGCTCAATAGCCCAAACTTTTTGTGAGGAGCGTGTATCGGCTCCTTTTTGGTGTGTTATTATGTGAACACAGCAAAAATAAACAAATACTTGCTACACAAGGTGATCATGGTCAAATCTGTAAGGACTTTGATTTAAGGATTTGGGACTAATAAGTGGAAGGATCTCTTATGCATAGTAAAAAAGCAAGTCAGGGTGTAGTACACCAAACATAACTGTACTGCCTTGTAGAAACTTAGCTATAGTGAATGTAACTACAGCTACCTAGTTGCAATACATGTATTCCCCCCCCCCCCCCCCCCCCCCCCCGCCCTGAGGTAAAAAATGTGTCATCTGTTCACTCATTTTCTATATGGCTTATTCTCATAGGGTTGCAGGTGAGCAGGAGCCTATCCCAGTTGACTTTGGGCGAAAGGCAGGGACCCCCACTAGACCGCGAATAGCGAAAATCTGCGGTTAATTGACGCCCACGATAATAGCATTGAAAAAAAATGTATGGATTTTTTCAAACCCCCCAAATTCTTGAATAATCAATTTTTGGGATTGGTTGCCCCCACCCCCCCCAGATCTGATGACTGGACCACAATGTCAGAAAAGAAAGAAATATATATATTATATATTGTTGCACCTTGTAAAACAAATCGTAAAATGTCTGCATAAAGAGCTTCATCACAGAGGCATTTTTTTACAGATTCACACAACAAACAACAACTGCGTTATACGACTGTTTGGTCTGCAGACCTCCCAGGTCCAAGAGCAGCAGTTCAGTAGTGTTTGCAGAGCAGGATGCCTTACTGACAACAATGCAGCCTCCAGGATTCTCTCACACATTCTTGTGGGCCTGCTGCTCGGCGGGCTCAACAGGCTTTGTCTACTTCTCCCCTCCTGGATCCACCATAACCCCCCTTCCAGCTCCTTCCAAGTCATCCCCTCCCTTTTTTTTTTTTTTTACCCAAGCACAGATTTACACAGGAACTTCTTCAGCAACTCCATTAAGCGGCATAAGACAAGTTAGGTTAAAAAGCATGTGGTTCATCGGTTTGTAGTGAATGCAAATGATACAAATCCTTAATTTAATTACCGTGAGCCGATGTCATTGCATTTACATTAGAAGCCAACCGACACTCTTAAATCACTGCAGGCTAATGGGAGCATAAGTTGTTCACATGAATGATGAGGCCGACACAGTCCCCAATCACATTACAGAGCGAGTAACGATCTGCGCTGCTCTAATGTAAACTGTGGCGAATCAGTATTTAATTCAATAATTCCCTAATTGAATAATGAGATTCCTCTCAGTGTAAAGATATTCCTGTTTGTCTGCCTCCGATGCAAGCAGGAGGCTGCTGATGGAGCCTGTTATGTAATCATTGTGAACTGCATGAAACACAGATGATTCTGAGCGATACGCAACGACATGACAGTCTTGTAGTATATCACAGTGAAGGTGCAAAATGGCTTCATTCAATATGGATGACAATGACAAAAGGGTTTCATGTTTATTATTCCATTTGAAGCTAGACGGTGAGTAATCACTCCCTGCACGAAGCAAGACTGAAGGGATGCACAGGTGTTGCCATTTTTGATGACAACACATTTTAAAGGCTTCACCACATAGACTAAGTGAACAAAGTCAATTCATCTTAAAGTGTTAAGACTCCTTTGGGCTTCATTTTAATGCCAGACAATTCTGCGCTTCCGGATTGGCGGGAACAATTTGGAGTAGACAATTTATGGTTCCAGCATGTCTGTGCCTCAGTGCACGAAGCAAATTCCGTAATTTGTAGGCAGGGTTGGATGATGTTGGTTTGGAAGAATTTAAGAACCTTGACAGCCAAGCCCATCGAACAATCTGGACCAGAGATTGTGAGCCAGCAGGTCCCCATTGTCCAACATCTGGGTCCTATGCCATCACAAAAATTCCCACACACACATTTCAACATTTTGAAGAAAGTCTCCCCAGAATAGTGGAAGCTGTTTTAACCGCAAAATAAGGATTAAATCCAAATTTTCGTCTGTTACCGGTTCCTCCAAGTCAGAAGTTGTTTTTTTTTTTTGTTTTTTTTGGGGGGGGGGGGGGGGGGGGGGGGGGGCTGGATTGTGTAGTGTGCTAGCTAAAATGCCCATATGTGACTGAATATATCCATTTATTTTCTAAACCGCTTATACTCATTAGGGTCGGAGGTGAGTTGGCACCTATCCCAACGGACTTTGGGCAAGAGATGGGGTGCACCCTAGACTGACTGTCAGCCAGTCACAGGTCACATATAGACCAATACCCATTCACACTCACATTCAGACCTTAGTACAATTTAGTCTGCAATAAACCTAACATGCATGCTTTGGGGGGAATTTGGGAGGAACCTGGAAAAAAGCCACGCAAGCATGGGGAGAACATGCAAACTCTAAACAGGAAGGCCCGAACACAGATTTGAACCCCCAACCTCAGAACTGTAAGGTGGATGTGCTAACCACACCCCCACCGATGAATGAATTCCAATGAATGTGTACACAACTGCTGCTACGCGGGTTAAATCAAGAAAAGTGGCAGAAAAAGCAGAACAAATGTATAGGTTGGTCGAGTTGCGGGACACCCCGTTGTGTGATGAGATCTGTTCGTGCACGGTTCTGGGAATGAGAGTTCATATTTTTCATACCTTATTGGTTATCTTTGCAAAGATTTCATTCTAAAGCTGGACTCCTTTTAGACCACAGACTGTTAGAACTATGTGCACAGAGGCTTTCACACAGTTCCCATGCTGACAAACGTTTGTCTTTGAGGTCATCAGTCCAAGGAAGTGAATGCAACTTTGTCATGCAGCAATGTGGATATATATATATATATATATATATATATATATATGGTTAGAGTAGGTTCACAGGGCAAATATAGATGTGTGTATCAGAACTTAATAGGACGAGTGAATTTTTCAATATCAGTTTCCCTACTTTGTATGATACCCTTCACATTTAGAGCATCAACTTGAAGTTTGACAGGAGGCCTTTATAATCGGAACCGAATCCAAGTTTAATAATAAGGATTAAAGTATGCGCGTAATCATGACCACATCCTCAACACTGCTGTGACTCGTCAAAATTAGTCAGCAATGCACTGTGCACTAGCGATAGAAAACGGTCGAAATTGACCAATCATTTCTCCTCCAACGAATCAAACAAGAAACCATTTAATTCTATACAAACTCGCTTTTCATCATTGCTAGTAACTTGACACTTTGAGATCGACGCTTGTCACAGTTTGACATCATTTTCTTGAAAAGACTAACCAGGTTGTACCGGCCCCTCCGTGTTCCCATCGAGCTCAAATGCTGCCGTATGCTGGTCGTATGTAAGCCGAAAATGGTTCTGGGTGATCGATGTCGCAAAACAGTCGACCGTTTTGGTTATTTTGTCCAAGTCGCTCGAACGAAAATATGACCGACACTTAAAAATGTCAAAAGTCAATATTGTCTCCCACTCCTTCTGAAGCAATTGATTGATCCTTCTGTGATTATTTTGGGAGATGATTGCATCAATTCCAAATAGCCGTCGTGAAGCGGTTGTTGTTTGTTTGCAGTTATGAAATTGAGTGACCGCTTGCTCGTAACGCGTTTTGACCGACAAAGTTACGAGCACAATGCCTGTTTCTAATAAGTGCCTTAAAGAAATCTCACCGTGGAATGTCATTAACTTCTGTTGAGTGGTTGGCGCACGCTTTTAGCAGATATTGGCAGAGTGGTTGCATGATTTTCCCGATATTTTCCTCACTGTGCCTATTTCCGTCGATGACTGCTAAAATATCACACTTCGGCGCTGGTCAAAAACCACAAAAATGCGTTTGACGTTTGATTCTTGATACAATATTATTTTATGTCTACATTGATACCTGATTACTGACGATACTGTTGTGTGTTAATATTTGAAACCTTTTAATGTATTTTGCCGTTAATAATTGCTCGTAACATTTCACCACATCCGTGGAATGACCCATATACAGGTTAGCCTCTTCTCACACATAAAAGCCCGCATGGAGTTTGCTAAAAAAAAAAACACCTGAAGGACTCCAAGATGGTGAGAAATACGATTCTCTGGTCTGATGAGACCAAGATAGAACTTTCTGGCCTTAATTCTAAGCGGTATGTGTGGAGAAAACCAGGCACTGCTCATCACCTGTCCAATACAGTCCCAACAGTGAAGCATGGTGGTGGCAGCATCATGCTGTGGGGGTCTTTTTCATCTGCAGGGACAGGACGACTTGTTACAATCGAAGAAGAGATGAATGCGGCCAAGTACAGGGTTATCCTGGACAAAAACCTTCTCCAGGGTGCTCAGGACCTCACACTGGGCCGAAGGTTCACCTTCAAACAAGACAATGACCCTAAGCACACAGGTAAAATAACGAAGGAGTGGCTTCAGAACAACTCTGTGACTGTTCTTGAATGGCCCAGCCAGATGCCTGACTTAAACCCAATTGAGCATCTCTGGAAAGACCTGAAAATGGCTGCCCACCAATGTTCATCATGCTTCACCTGTTTGCATCATTCCCAAAAAGACTCACGGCTGTATTAGCTCAAAAGGGTGCTTCTACTAAAGGGTCTGAATACTTATGGCTGTGTGATATTTCAGTTTTTGTTTTTTAATAAATCTGCAAACATTTCAACAATTCCGTTTTTTTTCCTAAATGATTTTAGCAAAAGGTTGCAATATAAAAAAATAAATTTAAGGGGGTCTGAATACTTTCCGTACCCACTGTGTGTGTGTGTATATGTATACACACACACAGCAAACATAAATGAACACAACTGACTTAAAAACTCATGTTAAATAGAGCAACTCACCATAAGCAGAATCAGTGTAAGCCCTGGGCTTGTTCCTTATGTCCAGCCTGCGCCGTCATTTGGTCTTCGTTCCTGTCATTGCAGAAAAGCCGGCTTCACAAAGATATGATGTTGGAAATGGTAGCAGGGAATTCAGTTGATCTCTTTTTCTTTCAAAAGAACTCCAAGGGCTTATCTTTGAGTCCAGGTGCTTGGTCTTCACATGTCGTTGGCTAGCTTGTTGTCACATTCAGTATTATGCAGAGAGGAATCGGTGCGTGAGAGTTACTTGTTGAGATAAACCCATATTTGAAGTCCTGATATTTTCTATTGAAAGCTTTATTTTTCTTTGAGGTCATACACTCGTCTTCTGGCTCCTCGGGTGGCCTTTTTCCTTTTGAAAAGAAGCTCTCCAAAGACGTTTGCTTTTTACTCTTTTTTTTTTCCGCGAGTTTGCAGCCTTACTTTTAGTAACGCAGCACTTGATTGACGTGCAGCCTAGTGTTGTTTCGCTCGCGAAATTTTCGTTCAAAAGAATGAATCTTTTCAGTGGACGTAATGAACTGAATCAGTTTATGAAATGATGTTTTTTTTTTAGCTTGGCCGCCGTTAGCAAGTCGGCTGGGGGCGGAAACAGAAGTGTTCTCTGCAGTCTTGACGTGTCTATTGAGACGCAACAGCTGTTGTGGCGGAGAAGATCCGGTCAATTTTTTTTAAATGAAACACATTTGACACGTGAAACGCAATACAATGAAATAAATTGGTCATACTTTCTATGCGGCCTGGTAACAAAGGCCTCACGGACTGGTACCGGTCTGCGGACCGGGGTTTGGGGACCACTGCTCTAACTTGCTGTGAACTTGCCTGGGGGGCAGCTTAGTGAGGAAGGGGCCTTGCTGAAGAACACCTCATATCACTGAAGGGAATCAAACCTGAGGCTATTCGGTCACATGCCCCATTCTTAACCAACCAGAGAAGACTTCTCCTGTACATACAGTGACCGGCAATAATTAAGAACCCCCTGCATTCAATGCTATCCAATACAAGAACTTTATCAATAAATCCCTGTATCAAGACAGTTTAGTCGAACACAAATCTATTCTGTTGTATGAATGGCAACACGTGGATACACAGGTTCATTGTAGCTTCTGCTATCTAGTGGAAGAGCACTTAATTGTTCTGCTGTCACAATGCGTCGCCTGCATAGATATTATAGAAAAACATTATTTGTAGTAATTAAATAATTGTTATCACTCCAAAGTGTCAACATCGCTTAGTTTAATCTGAAGTGAACCAGAGGGCCGATAGCAGAGGTCACCAATAGTTACTGTATGCTTATCTTATCAGGCTCTATCAAAACCCCCACACCTGTGAAGTGATGTGCGAAAGTGCATTTTGGTCTGATTCAGGCATAGTACTCACCAAAGCCATTCAGACAATCATCAATAACCTTTAATGATCAACAAAATATGGTCATTTTAATATTATGACGTGTGGAGATCAGCAGTTCATTTTAAGCAGTTGCGCCTTCAGGTCCATTCAGCAGGAAGCTGGCAAGGTAATTATAAGGTTGTCAAACTCTTCGAGTTTCCATGATTGGCTGCCAATTGTCTAAAGGCCACATATTGTTAACTCCACAATGATTTTCTCTCACGTGGATGAATTTTGATATCATTGTGCATTGACTTGCTGTGCTGAAGTTTGTCCCAAGAGATTGACCCAATTAAAGCTTATTTAAACACCTAGAGAGAGAGAGAGAGAGAGAGGGCCTGTGCTTTTTCTGATGATGCAACAAGCAGAGGAGAGGTAAAGTATGTTGCACACACAGGATACGGCATACATCCATACCTGCAGGCACTACAGATGGCACTGCAGATCTGTAGACTGAGAAACTGAAGGCGCCATGAACTGATGCAAGGACCAGATTTTAAAAAAGAAAATAAACATTTGAAAAAAATTCTCTTATGATGCGGCACGGTGTTCTGAGGACCGGGGCTCAAATCCCGTCCCCGCCTGTGTGGAGTTTACATGTTCTCCCCGTGCCTGCGTGGGTTTTCTCCGGGCACTCCGGTTTCCTCCCACATCCCAAAAACATGCATAGTTGGTTGATCGAAGACTCTAAATTGCCCTTTGGTGTGAATGTGTGCGCGAATGGTTGTTTGTTTATATGTGCCCTGCGATTGGCTGGCGACCAGTTCAGGGTGTACCCCGCCTCTCGGCCGAAGATAGCTGGGATAGGCTCCAGCACGCTCGCAACCCTAGTGAGGAGAAAGCGGTACAGATAATGGATGGATGGATGGATGGATGGATGTCAGCACTCCTAATGACTACGGCAATATTCAGCCTTCATACTTTAATTTTGCTTATTTCCGCAAGACAATGCCAAACCACATTCTGTACGTGTTACAACAGCGTGGCTTCGTAGTAAGAGAGTGCAGGTACTATACTGGCCTGCCTGCAGTCCAGACCTGTCTCCCATTGAAAATGTGTGGCGCATTATGAAGCGTAAAATACGACAACGGAGACCCCGGACTGTTGAACAGCGTAAGCTGTACGTCAAGCCAGAATGGGAAATAATTCCACCTACAAAGCTTCAACAATTAGTGTCCTCAATTCCCAAACGTTTGTATGTAACACAGTGGTAAACATGACCCTGTCCCAGCATTTTTGGAACGTGTTTGCTGCCATAAAATTAAGTTAATGATTATTTTCTAAGACCAATAAAAGTTTATCAGTTTGAACATTAAATATCTTGTCTTTGTAGTGTATTCAATTAAATATAGGTCGAACATAAGTTGCAAATCATTGTATTCGGTTTTTATTTAAGTTTAACCCAACAGCCCAACTTCATTGGAGTTGGGGTTTTTCGGTAAAGTTGCAGTGGTTCAATTCATTATATTATCAACATGTATAATTTCTTTATGAAACAATGAATACAAGGCTGTTTTGCAGTTGGTCTGTGTCCCTGATATTCCCCTGGAAAATAAACCTATTGTGTTGCTGAACTAACTATGGAGGGTACTGTCAGACTAGTAGGAATACAGAAAGTTGGCAATCTTGTATTCGCTAAGCTTGTTACCTTAATTGCAAGTAACTGATATATTGAATAATAATTCCGTTACTGATGGAATTTTAAGTAATGTATGCAGGCATGTGCACAGACATTTTTGGGTTTGTTAAATGTAACCCCCCCCCCCCCCCCCCAAAAAAAGGACACTCATTGCAATAATAATTCATTCAATTCAGAAAATGTTTTAATGTATTTATTTCTGTTAACGAAATTAATAGTCAATCATACAACTATTAAAAAGGTGGTGAAGGGAGGTTTCAGTGGATATAAAAGTCAACACACCCCTGTACAAATGGGGGCAAGGCAGGCGCAAAAGTACAATTCTCTCAAGGACTCAAACTATTGGTCTGTAAAATTAATGACAAATAGGTTAGTTTTTCTTTTAAATATTGAAGACAAAATATGGTTCAGGGCAAAAGGGCAGGTGCTTTAGCATCACCTAGTGGCTATGTGTGCATGTGTCCAAGTATAGCATCGTGTATAGGTGCCTTAATTATTCCCTTATTTTATACACGTTAGGCGTTATGTGCCAGCCCAAAATTACCACTGGTCTCACCCCGGCCAACCACTGATTATTCTCTGGCTCCGCCCCTGTTAATAAGGTTTTGCCTTGCAGTTCTAGAACCTTAAACACCACTTCTCAGATTAAGGCAGTATGTGTACAGTATGAAGTTGAGTATGTCTGTAATTTTAATCCTTTGTGGATTAGAGAACATCTCAAGTGAATCCAAACGTGCACCCAATTCTTGTTTTTAACCCTAAAAAAGGTGGCAGTTCAACTAAATCATTAAAATCACAAAATGAATATAACAATCATGCCCATGATGAGTGTATGTACACTTCTGACCACAACTATGGTCTCAATACACTGGAGTGCGAAGGATTTTCGAAATCACATTCAGATGTGGTATGCCCCCTATACGTTCATGATGACGGATCCACTGAATTTGCAATAAATCTGGTTGTTTTACCAAAGATTATACGAGTACATTAATGTTCCACGTACACAATAATAAATTCCCATATACTGTATATATACTGAGTGAACCAGCTGACACACAAGCAGAGCACACTTCCCATATACTGTAAGTCAAGAGTGTCTTGTTCTGCCATGCCAAGACATTTTAAGGATTTATACAGTAATGCTAATGGTTCCTTCATGCTGTGCAAAATTCCAACCTCATTCAGTTTGCATTGAAATACATAGTTTTTTTTCTCTATGTATATATACAATTTCCCTTAATGCAAATGACAACGCCTCTTTCAGGGTCATTAAAACAAGCATAATCTCCCACTTAACGTGAAATACTGGAGGTTTCTCAGTATTGTACAGCCACAGTACAGTGACAATAGGATGAGATACAGTAATTGGTAAAATACAACGAAATGGGTGTGATTGGTCGGTGACCAGTCTAGGGTATGCCCCACCTCTTGGCCAAAGTTGGCTGAGATGGGGTCCAGCTCACCTGTAACCCTATCGAGGACAAATGCTATCGAAAATTGTAAAATATAACACTACTGTTTTTCCATGCATATATTTTAAAGGTGACATTTGCATTTGACCAATCACAGTAGTGAGCCCCCCCCCACACACACACACGAATGGATTTTTACACTGTAAAAATGTTACTTTAAAGTTGCCTCATTTAATAATGATTTATGATGGTTGTTTTAAACAAATCAGAGCCATTTTTGTTATTGTGTTTATAGTTGGCAGTGGTGTACAAGTGCACCGCATCATACTGCGGTATATTTCCACTTAAAAAAAAAATCGGATTTGATTGTGCAGGTATACATAACAGTTGATTCGCTGGTCAATAAATCAGCCTTTAAGAAGCCCAGTGGCTGCAATCCCTCACATGTATCAACTCACAGTGATGTGTATAGGGTGACTTCCCTCACTAAGCACACAGTACACACCTTGTTGAGGCATACAGACGCAGCTGTTTGCAGTAGACCTCAGACAGCTGCAGACACACTGGGCCAGTAAGCAAACAGAGTAGCTTCTAGACGCTCTTGTTGTCATCTCGCCTTTGTTTGTTTCCCTCCTACTGCTGTCTCGGCCCTGCAGGAGAGCTGTGCCGGGCTTACGGATCTTGCTCTAAGCATCAATAATGGAGGACTAACCGCACAGAAAGCACTGAGGCAGTGGGACAACTTAATACCATTCAGATACTAATTAACTTCTTGAAACACCGGGGTCTGTAAATCTGCAAGTGTGAATAACCGATTAAATGTCTTTGTGTCTGAGCAGACGGCACGCAACCTATTTAAAATGGGGTGTCAAATAAAGTGTACCATGGGTGTGAAATCTTGCTTTTATGAGGGACAGTGGTGGGAAGTAGCAAAGTACAAATACAGTACTTCATTACAGGAGGCCGACTTAAGTCGAATTTTCAGACGCCTGTAATTACATTGATTACTTGTTTTTGACGACTTTTCATTTCAAAGGTGGGGTATGCAGTTTTTGCCCCGGTAGCAAGATTTGAATGTGGCCTCACTTCACGAAAAAAAATTGAAAATGAATATCAGTGCTTTCTACTCCTTCTTCGTCATAACAGTTTTGTTTTTTTTTTTACTTTTTCCAACCTCTGTGGAAGATGAAACAACATATAAAAGAGGTAAATAGAGATAGGTGAAGTCCACAACGGTGGAGATCGTGATTAACTGAGCTCTTGGGATTTGGGAAAAACATGGACAGAAGTGCAATGGGGGACCGTCAACCATGGAGCATTAACTACGATGGCAGCAGATTCAGAGAAGCAAGGTATTCACCATCCATTCCCTTATTTAAGAGAATGTTTTTGGATTGATTCCCGGCCAATGTGCTGTGTTGTGCGAACCTAAAAACCACAAGCCCCTGACATTCCAAAATTCTGTCTTGGCGTAAAATATAAATCGGTGTATTTTTTTTCTCCCAGCTATCATCATTAGCCAACTTAGCATTTTTTTGTTACGCAGTTCACATGAGCAAAGTGTGTTCCCACACTTGTGAGAGCATAAGTCAGGTGCTATGCGTTTGGTTTCGAAAAACAAATGTAACACAATTTTTGTTCTTCTTGATATGAGCATTGTAAGTTAATAAAAGTGGTAAACTATTTTGTGTCAAGGTTTTTTCTCCATTGTGCAATGTTATCAAAACAGTTATAGTATATAATTTTTTTTTCTTTTAAACTTTTGTGCTCCTTTACTCTACTTTTATTCAAATTTTATCAGTACTGCTACTTTTTGTTATACACAAGTACCTGTACTATCTTCTTGAATACAGAGTGCGAGTACTTTTGCCACCTTTCATTAGAGATGGGAATAAGAACCCATATAAAGAGGTGATTTATCGGGCCCTTTGAGCCGTCGCGTGTGTCTCAAGGACTGCGTTTAGTTTACGGCAGTGCGTCAAAGCAATGAAACTACAGTAGAGCCATGACCCACAATCACATGGGCCTGGGAGCACATGGACGGTAAGCAGGAGAAAGAAAGCAACTCAGTTTTTGCAAGTCCTTCTCTCCAGCTGTCAGACCCTCTCCATGTCCCATGGGGGGTTGCCACGGTGACAGGAGGCCACATGTCTTGGGGGCGTCGTCTTGGTCAAAGGACCCCATTGTTCTTGTTCTAAGCTGTCTTCACTATCCCCTTCTGCCAGGGACGGCGGCTTTGGCTTCACACCCCTCACTCACACATCCAAAAACAGAGCTTCTATAGAGGTGCAATATTCTGCTTGCACAGTTTAGCGATACAGGAGCCTTTTCAGTCACACTAAGTTTGACCATCAAAGGACTCAAGTCAATAAAGGTGGGCACATCATGTTTTAAAAACAAACACATTTCTACTTTTTTTTTCTCTTTCCTTTTTTTGTTAAAATAAAATCAATGAAACCGATCCATAAAAAATGTAATGATCACTTGCTCACGACTTCTTTCATTTGCTAGGAGTGCTTGATCACGTGAGGGGAGCACAAGCAGTAAATCAAGGCGACCACTCGATGGCACTAAAGTCTTGCTACGTCGCTCAAGCAGGCTCGTGAGGGATCATTCATCTACCAGATGGACAAGGCCTTGGCATTCAACCAAGAAACTGGGACCTTAGTGTCCTTCAGCCATGTGACACTGGCTTGAAACAAAAGTGGAGAGTCAATTACACTGTGATGGATACATCACACTCCCACATCTTTCCAGATGCCAATTGTCCTGTGTGGACTGAACGTGAAACTCAAGTCGTTACCACTGACACTAAAAACTCTCGAGTGTGCAGTGGGATGCTATTGTATTGCTGCTTTGAATCTGGGAGTAGTAGGCGGTCAATTTCATTTCATTTAACGCCATTCAGTTGATCAGAATGGTCATTTGGAGATCCCGGCATTCACATTTGCCTAAAGTGATCGATCACAGTTCATGAGCGGAATTTATACCAGTTGCAACAGGTGCATCTAAATAAATTTGTATCTTTTTCATCATTTTTATTTCAGTAGTTCAATTAAAAAAGTAAAACTCATAGATTCACTGAGCTCACAGGAAAATACTTTACAGAAGGCCAATTCCTACCCAATTTCTCTCTCTCTCTATATATATATATATATATAAAAAAAAAAAACACTTTTTGGATTATGTAATATTGCTTTTTCTTGAGATGGCGAATTTTAGTCACTAACAAAATATACTAACTTCGAATATTTCACTGTGTAGTGAATACATATACAAGGTTCCTTTCTGTATTGAACCACTGTACTGAAATGAATTAAGTTTGCCACACTATTCCAATTTATTGAGATGTACATGTATGCGCAAGTACAAATGTTAAAGTGGAAATTGTGACACTGAAGATAACGTGATGTGTGCATGCAGGGATAAATACTGTATAGTATAATTTCAGTGTAATGTGTATTTAGTATTATTTATTAATTATAAACTTAAGTATTTAATAGTTTACTGTACTGTAGGTCAGGTTTGATGGCTACCTGTTCGAATTACATGATTCAGTGGCCTTCAAAGTTGCGTATAGGCCTTAGACTTATTTTTATGGAAGTGGATTGTTGTTGGTTGAATGTCTGTCCGGGTGCATATTACACATTGCAAAGCAAAAGGAACAGTTGGTTTGGTAAGATAAAATTTTTATTCCTCATTTCTTCTAAGGTTCCACCAGGAATCTAAGTTGGCCCAATGACGCAAGGGCTAATTTGTTTTCTGCACTACTATTTAGCCCTTTTCTCCATAGCTATTACATTAATCCAGTAGCCTCTAACCTTGTCTGATAGATTGGTACTGCACTCAGGCCGTCTTCATCTATCCACTAAGAGAAAAAGATCGACTCATTGAGGCTCGATCTCGTGACTTTGGAGTGTGCGGAGGGAATGTGTGGTTGGATATTGATTGGGAGGAGGTCAGCATAAATGATTGGGCTTCTGTGTATTGAGTGGCTTGCATAGAGAGACGCTGCAAATAATTGGTTCAGGACAAAAGCATCAGCACTTTCATCCCATAAAACAAGGTTAACAAAGACAATTGAGAGAAAAAAAGAAAAAAAAAACACACAAGGAATGTTCTAGTGGAAGGCAAAAACTATACAAGTATCACAAAGTGATGTGCGAAGTGTCCTCAGACAGCGTAGAACAGAATCTGCGACTCCAGGTCTTCACTGTTTGGTTTTGGGGGAGAGCTGAAGTACCCAGGCCAGACCTGTATGATTATCTGTGTTGCTTTGGTTCCTTAGGCTGCGGCGCACTGAGCGCTGCCCATTGCTGGGAACACGTTTGAAGACATCCTCAATATTCAAGTAAGTCTGCCAGGAAGCCATCCCACTGTTGACTTGAGCCTCTTCTTCGGGACTTTCAGACTTTGAGGCACTGGGTTTTTTCTGCTGTGTTTCAACTTCCTGTTTAGGTTTTTCGTCTGCCAGGTTCACAGAGCGCCTCCTGCTTCTTGACACGTTTAGGGCCTGCTGGGTTGTTGTCATGGTGGCTGTTGTTGTTGCGGTCACTGTGGTGGTTTCTTCTAACAGGCAGGCTGAGGTGGAGCCATCAACAATCAGATGACATTCTGAATTTGCATCTGTGTGTGTGCTGGGTGAGACAGCATCTGTTTGGGTGCAATGTTCTTCAGCACCAGCTGACACTTGTTCTGGTACTATGTGTTCTGATGGGGCTTCCATTGACACAGCAGTGATTGTAGTGACCTCTTCTTCATCATTCTCACTTGTGTTCTCTGCGGTCTGCATTTGAGGCTCCACACATAGTAGGTCATCAACTGAAACATTGACCTTCTTTAATCCCCTCGTGATCCTGGATCTTGGTGAGCTCCTCTTCTTCTCCGTGGCTCTTTTGCTAGTGAACACTGGAGCTCCTGATCGACTGTCACCATAGGAAACTGCAGTCCTCGGGCCCCTTCTAGCTGATTCACTCTTCAGGTATGAACTTTCATCTGGGATTATTGGGAGAAATTGAAAGCACAGCACAAAATTCACTACTTCTGGCTTCACAAATATCAGGCTTTCCAAGATTTTAAAAGGGGCATATGGAAAATCGAATTATTAATGTTTGTATGCAAATAGTCTGCCCACCCATCAAGTGTGAAATTAAACAACCAAGTGCATCTTTTGTTATGGGCCTTTTGCTGAACGTGTGTGAGCGAGCAAATCTGAATTTTTATTTTATAAATGTACTAAACAACTTTATAAAAAAAAAAAAAAAAACTGTCCCTCCCCACCACGGGTTTTTGTAGCCATTGTTCGAAAGGTTATACACGGAAGCAACGTCAGTGTTCACTTCTGTTAACCAGCAGATACTCAAATATTCGGCAAAGTAGTCAATGTGGGGGTGGAGTGTATTTTTTTTTTGGAATGCACGATAACTATCGGGTTCTATAATACTCGGACCGATATTGGACAAAATTACGTCACACCAGTCTGATATATAAACAAAAAAGAGGAGAAAGGGGCGGTTTGGCCACATGCAGAAGACGGTTGTCACACTCACACACACACACACACACACACACACACAGACACACATATATATACACGCGCGCATTCACTTATAGATATATACACACACGGAAGCTGAAATAATTATTTAACGTCAACATTTTTCTCATTAAATATATTTTCAAAATGTGCGATTAACATGAAAATTTCACCAGCTGTTAGGAACAACCTCAGTAATCCATAGATACAAAAAGTAAAACAAATAAGATCACCAATTAAGTTGTGTGTAGTAATGTGAAATCAAAAAGGGAAAAAGTATTGAACACGCCAACTGGTATTTATTTAATACTTTGTACAAAACCCTGTTTGCAATGACAGCTTCAAGACACCTCCTGTATGGAGAAACTAGTCGCATGCATTGCTCGTGTGATTTTGGCCCATTCCTTTACACAAGCAGTCATGCTTTTGACCTGAAAATTTCACCAGATGTTGGGAACAACCCAAGTAATCCACACATACATCAATCCATCCATTTTCTGAACCGCTTATCCTCACTAGGGTCACGGGCATGCTGGAGCCTATCCTAGCTATCATCGGGCAGGAGGCGTGGTACACCCTGAACTGGTTGCCATCCAATCGCAGGGCACATACAAACAAACAACCATTCACACTCACTACAGGAAATTTAGAGTTGTCAATTAACCTTCCATGCATGTTTTTGGGATGTGGGAGGAAACCGGAGTGCTCGGAGAAAACCCACGCAGGCACGGGGAGAACATGCAAACTCCACACAGGCGGGACCGGGGATTGAACCCCGGTCCTCAGAACTGTGAGGCAGACGTTCTTCTAAAAGGCATGGAAAGCTATCAATAATCAAACAACAATCCAGCCCTTTGTCAGTGCAAATGAATATCAGCTGGTTCAGTCCTAATTGATGGCCTACAAAAAGGGTCATTGCAGAAAGCTGTCTCAAGACCATCGTAAACTAATTGTTGCAAAACATAACGATGGCATTGGTTATAGGCGCATATCTAAGATTCTGAACGTTCCAGGGAGCACGGTTGGGGCCTTAATATGTAAGTGGAAAGCCAATCATACCACCATAAATTTGCCTTGATCATGTGCTGCTCGCAAGATTTCTGAAAGAGGAGTGCAAAGAATAATCAGAAGAGTTTTCCAAGAGCCAAGGACCACCTGTGGAGAGCTTCAAAAAGACCTGGAATTAGCAGGTACTTTTGTCACAAGGAAAACAGTAATGTACTCTGCCGCCATGGCCTGAATGCACGCATGTCAAAGCTCATTTACAGTTTCCTGAACAAAATTTGGACAAGGCAGTTAAATACTAGGAGAATATAGTCCGGTCAGATGAGAGCAAAATTAAACTGGATGCCATAATGCACACCACGTTTGGAGGAGAAATGGCACCTAAAACCACCATACCAAATGTGAAGTTCAGAGGTGGGAACATGATGTGGGGTTGCTTTTCAGCAAATGGTACTGGTAAAGTTTACATCACTGAAGTAAGGATGAATGCGCAAATGTACCGAGACATTCCTCGACAAAAATTTGCTGCCATCTATGAGGATGGTGAAAATGAAATGAGGTTGGACATTTCATCAGGATAATGATCCAAAACATACTGCCATGGAAACTCAAGTGGTTTCAAAGAAAAAAAATAAAGCTGGTAGAACGGCTCAGCCAATCACCTGACTTGAATCCAATCAACAATCTATAGAAAGAACTGAAACTCAAGGTCCATAACAGAAGCCCACAGATTCTTCAAGATTTAAAGACTGCTTGTGGGGAGGAATGGGCCAAAACTAGTGTGACTAGTTTCTCCATACAGCGGCGTCTTGAACCTGTCATTGCAAACAAAGGCTTTTGTAAAGTATTAAATAAATTCCAGTTGGCGTGTTCAATACCTTTTCCCTGTGTCATTTCACATTATTACACACAACTTAATTTATGATCTTACTTTCGCATCTTTACTTTCATACTTACTTTGTATGTATGGATTACTTAGGTTGTTCCCAACATCTGGTGAAATTTTCATGTCAATAGCACCTTTGGAAAGATATTTAATGAGAAAATGGACCACAGCAACTATCAATTGGATACCACTGGACACAAAGCAACCACAGTGAAGACCTAAAAGTAGATGGATAGATGAACTCATGAACCAACAGTTTTTATTTTTGGAATTCACATTGTGCACAAACAATAAGGCTTTTTTTTTTTTAAAGCATTAACAGCCTTTGTTCATCTTCACTTAAAGAGGTTGCACTTTTGCATTTGGTGACATATGAATACATTAGGGTCATGGCTGTGCATTTATGAGCTTAGACCAGCTGACTAGGAATAAGATTAAATATTCTTTGTACTACTACAAGTTTTGGAAGTGTTGAATTTGTTCAAACTAAAATGAAAAAACATCGAGAGAGAAAAATATTTCCTTCATCCCCCTTCACCAAAACCCTCCTCGGTTTGGGTACATATTCACAGTGACTACACTGAGCAAAAAGCACACTGTATGTACATTATATTGTCCTTGTCATGGGGGGGGGGGGCGGCGGCGGGTTTACTCATAATTAAAAGAGACATTTCGCAGTCCACAGCGCAAACGTTATGTTAGTAACGGGTGACTAATGTTAAACTCACTGATTTGCGCCATGTTGTTAACTTCACCTTCATCACTCGGGTATCTCAATTTGGCGTTGCATTTTGTAACCGCTGTCTTCCCGCTAATCAATCGAACGCTTCTCTTCCGTGTCCACTCATTGGTGACATAAGCGCGTTGTGTAATATACGCCATTGTCTGATTTGCAGTTTTGTTTTTCAATACGTTATCTGTTGCGCAAAATGCGAATTTTGACCTGCAAACTGCGACGCGAGACCGCTTAATTTGAGCCTTGCACACATACGTTCTGTAGGTAAGCAATGTTGTGCGTCAGTGGACACACATTGACAATGTTTTTTACATCCCTCATCATTTTGTGTGTCTAGGATACGGGATGCACATCAAATGAGATCCCTGAAAAGACTGAATACTTGCTATGAATGTGATTTCTTAGATTTGATTATTTTTAATAAATTAGTAAAAATCTAAGAATGCCATCATGGGGCGTGTAGAATTTTGAGTGATTTAAACCATTTTGGAATAAGGCTGTAACAAAACAAAAGGTGGGAAAAGTGAAGCGCTCTGAATACTTTCTGGAAGCAAGGTGTGCTGTAATTCATCATTTGTATTTTTAATTATTATTATTCTGACTATTAAGACACCTGGGAACTGTTTTAAATTGTGACGACTCAAAGTAATTCACAGCAACAGATCTGAAAGACTTTTCACTTCATTACAAGCATGCTTCAGTGTATCTTCATCATGATACAAGGGTTAAAACGTACACATTTTACCTTTCCTGCTGGTAGGGGGAGTGTGCTTTGCTGCTGCAGAATGATGCGTGAAGAACTCTGTGATAGGACTAAGGGTAGGATTCTTGGATGCATTTTCCCGAGATCCGTAAAGAGAGTAGTTCACCTCTTTTTTCCATCGATTTGATGCTGTAGAGGTCAACTGCGGAGACAAAATGTGCTTGATTAATATAATGGCACCAAAATTTCAGCCAATACTCAAATCCAAATTTTGTAAAAATTTAAACAACTGTGGTTCCCAGGGGGTCATAAAATAATTAACAACTAATTATTAAAAGTGTGGCGTATCATTAAAAAAGTGCATCACGCATCACTCACTTGCAGAGGTGGGTAGAGTAGCCAAATATTGTACTCAAATTAGAGTACTGTTACTTGAGAATAATATGACTCAAGTAAAAATTAGTCATCCAAGTAATTACTCGAGTAAGAGTAAGAAAGTACTCAGTGCAAAAAAAAACAACTACTCAAGTTCTGAGTAACTAGCAAGTAACTTCTGAATTTATTTTTGAAATCAGAATATGAACATCAAATAAAATAAAAATAACTAAATATGAATGTGCAAATTCAGATATTGCTGAACAATATCACTTAATCTAAAACAAATGGGCGGGGGGAATAAAATAAAATTAAAAAAAAACATTGTAGGGGTTTCTGGGTGCGCTCCTTGTGAGGATAAGCGGCTCAGATAATGGATGGATAAACTAAGCAATCTGGAAGACACTGAAGAGCACAATAAGCCAAAAAAAAAAAAAAAAACAAAAAAAAAAAGAATCTTCACGCAGAAAAACATTTATTTACACCCCGCAAGTACACGATGTACAGATTTAAGATTAAAATTAAATTTGCCTCATTTCTTTGCTTTTTTTGTTCTGGCCTCCAACTTGAGCCCGGCCCATCTCCAACTGCACCTGATGCCTGCTTAAAGCTGTACCACATGAATAGCGTCTCCTCTTTAAGCAATCTCATTCTGGAAAAGAATTGACTAAAATCATTGTCTGTTTCACTTCATTTTTCACTATAACCAACTTCAAAGGCTAATCCCAAATAGATCCTCCAGGAAAAGATTAAGTACAATATTTTTCAGTTTTTATTGGCCATTTCTGAATTTGAAGTTAGTCCATTCTGTGTTGTGACATAATCCCTAACATCGCTCCGTTGCTTAACATATTTAACATTAACATCCGTAAACGAATTAGCATTTCCTAATTAATACAAAATCAACGCCCGCTGGGACCGCAACTTGGACCACGACCGGCAGCATCTCAACGTGAAAATACAAAAGACTGGTGCAACAAACAAGGCTGATCTGATGAGCAAAAATATTGCTTAAACGTAAGAGTAGCAAAAGAGGATGTCCGCTCCAGAGGTGGGCAGAGTCGCCAAACATCGTACTGAAGTAAGAGTACTGTTATTTGACAATAATGTGACAAGTAAAAAGTAGTCCTCCCAAAACATTACTTAAGAGTAAAAAGTACACAGTGAAATAATTACAGTTTTTTCACGACCATAAGGCGCACTTAAAGTAAAATTTTCTCCAAAATGGTCGGGGTGGTTTATAATGCGGACCACCTTGTGTGTGCACCGAGTTCCAACATCTATAAATGTTGTGTGATGAGCACTCCGCTTGACTTTTTTTTTTTTTTTTTTTTTTTGTGAGCATTTCCTGCCGAAACACTGTTTACACAGAGGAAAAGCGGACGTGGCTGAGGACACAGGAGGCTGCGTGAAGGAGGACGCTAAAGCCACGCCCCGCGCCTGACTGGGAGAATTTTCGGGGAGTGCATTGTCCAAAACAACATCGGTTTGGCTAAAGACCCCCTAAATGTCCCCTACGAAGAAACACGCTTACGAAGCACAGCCTAATAATTTCAGGGAAATTACTAGTTTTAGGCAAAATCTCAACTTTGTCCTCTCTCTCTTTCCCGTCCGCACTGGACGCAGTAAATGCTCACGTTTCCAAATTTAGTCCAACACACGATGTTCCATTTCCCTTTTCGTACGCCGATTTTCCTTCTTTTTATCATTATTAATGTTATTTTCTTTCTTTAGTTAGACCCTTTCTGTGTTTCCCTCTAGATCCCTTGTAGATGTCATTAAATATACGATAAAATTCCACTCGTTTGTATTTTTGTGTTCTGAGTTTAAGTCAGCCTCTGTCATCTAGAACTCAAAATTTCATAAAGTATAGCAACCTTCAGATTACGAGACTGATAAAAAGGTTTCTCGCCACTTTCCCTAAATTTTATCCACATAAAAAATGACGTGGTACCCCTTTAATAGGTAAAATTAGTTTGATTTTCACAAGTAAATTTAAAATTACGGTAAACCGCAAGTAACGCAAGCGTCGCTTCCGGCTTATTCTTTTCTCCAAAATGAATTACATTTTTATTTGACTAATATACACTACAGTGAACTTAAGTCAAACGTCACTGTGATAATCACGTTGGATTGGAGCAACGGCGCACAATGTGAAGTCGTAAACTAAAGTCGAAAAATAGATCGTGCACGCAATTATTGATGAATGAAAGTAGGGAGCGGCATGTAGATTACTCTAACGGAGTAAAAGTACTGTTTCTTCTTAACATAAATACTTGAATAAAAGTAATAAGTATGCTTTATTAAAGCTACTCTGACAAGTACAATTTATCCAAAATGTTACTCGAGTAAATGTAACGGAGTAAATGTAGCACACTAACCACCTCTGCTCACTTGCAATGCAGTGATTGCTTCACATTACTGTGAGCAATGCATACTTCTATAACAATAATGCAGATGCAAGAGACTTAGTGTGTGATCCATTTACACAAGTGCTAGGACTCGCCATCTCCATTCCATTCGCTATTCGCACTGACCGTAACAAATGACTAGCGAATCACAATAGAATCCCTACTCCTTGTAGTATTCTGACATAAAGACATGTCATTGTCCAACAAATGAATATCCAATTTGATTATATGAAAATTATATATAGCTCCCTGCTTACGTCCTGGTCAGTTTTTTTTGGTTGCAGATTTTGTCACACCAGAAAAGACAATACGCTGATGCATTTTGGCTGGCGCATTTTAGCAAATGGTTTTCCCGCCAGAAAATGTGGCTGCCAAAACGCTTCTTTTTTGTTTAAAGTGGCTTACTTTAACCAGAATTCCTCACCGTATCTGGCTGTGGTCTGTTTTGCACCAGTCTAGGCGCAGTAAAATGAGTAAATCCACGCTGGCTGGCTGGGAACATCAGCTTCAGTAGCAGCTAGTTAGCCGCTAGATAGCTGTAAGTGGCTAGCTCTCATCACTCATCTGCCAAGATGTGTTGAATAAATCTTGTACAACTTTATCCAATTCACCTGTACCCGTCACAGTCTGCCATGAACATCCGTGCAGTTCCTCGGGCACGACCATCGGGCAGTTTGTTCCGAAGAGCTCATTATCTTGGAGCACACGGCTCCGTGATCCATCTTTTCAACTGCAAGACTACAGTAGCTAACTGTACAACTGGGCATAAGTGCACATGCAGTAAGTCAAAATGGCGATGGACGTAAACAAAGGAAGTGAATGCTGTGTACATTGTAGCTCTTTTCAGAACACAGTAAGTGGTAATACTCTTTGATTAATTTAGATTCTAATAATAATATTCTTTTAGTAATATTATTTTTCAGGCAGACTTACGAGTGGATCTGAATCACCACTGATTCGTTCGTAGCGCTAATTTACACCATTTCACGTTTTGACTGCGATAAAAAATAAGTACAGGACTTATTTCCAAATGGAATAAGAATCTTAAATTTTATGTCCGTCTCCATAAATACAATTAATGTACTGGTAAATGCCGCCCCTCCATATTGTGATACGCATCTTACATAATACATATTGTGTAGGGGTGTAACGATTTGTTTTAGCAACGACCTGATTGGTATCGCTGTTCGTGGTTGGCGATTCGATTCAAGGACGGTACTGTTTCATTGAGAACGATACCAAATGAACCGATTCAGAGGCTATAAATCGATTCACTAACTTTGTAGCTAAAGATTCATCCATTGTGACTGTGACAAATACCTGCATGCTGGAAAGTGCAGGTGAAATTTCTTACATTCTTATTGGTTTTTCTAAGGGTATTTGGATAAAAACTAATTATGGTCATTGAATATAAAGATTTTCCTGATGTATTTTCCTTTTATGTATCTTATTGTGTACCGTACTATATGTATTTATATGATGAGTCTGCTTAATAAAAGTTGATTGATTGATTGCATTGCTTGCAATAAAACAACTTATGTTTCTTCAGCTATGATTTTACTTGTTGGGCCTGTCTTTTTCCTAGAAAAGAGGTGTTTTAATTGGTGTTAGAATGATAAGGGGGTCTTTGGAAAAATGTCTCCAATGTCTCCAGGAGTCCCTAGCTGGACCCAAAGTTTGAGAATCCCTGTTCTAAACAGTCAAGTACTAATGGTTAGAAACAAAGCACTGTGAGGTTTTCACGAGAAAAATATTTTGGGAATAGCGTTAATAATACATAGACAGCTAAATAAATAAACAAACCTGCTATTTGTAGCACAAACGTGAGCTTGAAACAGTGTCCAGTAGTTGACGTTGCACTGGTTCTCCTCGTTTGCCCGAGTTTCCCCTCCTCATACTCTGCGGTTGTTGTTAGTGGCTAGCGAGCTAAGCTAACCAGCTTGAGAGGTTTCAAGTGCACGGTGAGTTGCTGTGAGTTAAACAGATGCATCCTTAACCCTTTTAAAACCACAAGGATCACCGGTGACACCGTGGCGCATGTGTATTTCAAATTACTGTAACTCCTATAATTTAATTTCATAACATATACATAATTTCTCGCTAGCCTCCTTATCTGTTATCCCAGACAGACTGGTGTCTTAAGCGACAATGAAAGTGCTTACAAAAACAACACACACACACGCATATACTGTGGTGTCTTGTCCAACCACTAGGGGCACTACGCAAAGGAGTGATTAGATGTGGGGTGTAGATTAGGACACAAGAAAGAGACGAAAGTAGCGTTGTGCCAACTGCTGTGTGCTAACTGAAAAATCAAGGGAAGTAAAAGGAATTACAAGCGTTTTTCATGGAAATACAATGCATACACACCTCAATATAAAGCCTGCCATGCTTAAATCAAAAGTGTAACTTCATAGTATAGAATTGATTGATTCCCTTTTAAAACAATTTAAATCAATATAGTTACATCCGGAAGGCTAACTTGTAGAACACAGATCGATCCAGTTGGATCGTAGGAATAGAAATCGATACATCGAAATAATGTATGAATCGTTACACCACTAATGTTGTGATATCATTTTGAGGCCATATTGCCCTTCCCGATGTGCTATTTTCTCTGGCCCAGCATCATCTACAAGGACTAAGGAATTGTCCATAATACCAGGATTGTAACACACCTATAGTTACTTGAGAAACATTTCCATACAAAACATTACATAAAATGTGTGTAATAGAGGCATAAATTATTTAAAAAAAAAGACATTTTCTTTTCTGACCAAAATCTGTGTAAAACAGGCCTCAGTAAACTCACTTTAATCGTCTCAGAAGGCTTGGCAGCAGAGCGTGCTGACTTCCTCACAGGTTTCCTCTCCTCAGGTAGCTAAAGGGAAGACAAAATTGGCAGAAAGATGATGAAAATGATACAGACCATTTCTGGAACACGCAGACACAGGGTGGATACGCTGAAATATGATTACTCTTACATTCAATGGAATTAAACAGTGTCTGTTGGCAGCTGTTAGATAAAGCAGAGATATAAAGAAAATAACGTCTGCTAAATGGTGAGATCAAGGTAAAAGCAGTTAATAGTCATAATACCTTTCTCTTCCGACTACGAACAACTGGAAATCCATTTGCAGATTCAGATTTGACCACTGCCTACAATGGGAGACATTCATTTTGTGGTCAGAAAAAACAGAACAAATTGGTTTGCATTGGAACCTCTAAAGTTCAACACAAACTGTTTTGTGGTGCTGGTTGAATTCCTAGGTGATCTACATGGATTTTTATTTCATGAACAAATTTTCTCCCCATTACATATATTGTAAAATAAATGTATTTTCTCTTGGCTCAAACTGTAGCTATAATGAAACCATTATTAACTGAACAGGCAATTTTCATTTTAACATTTTTAACTGTCACATACTGTATGTATAAAGATAAGTTAAATACAGTAAAATAAAATTAAACTACAGTAAAACTACACATCTGCCAGAGTAGTGGAAAGGCAAAAGAAAGGAGTTTGCACCAAGTGGCATTTTATAGGAATTGCTGGAATTAATAACCGTTGTTTGTCTGTTGGCAGCATGGTGTAATAGTTATAAGGCAAGAGGTTCGAATATCGATTCAGTTTGCTTGTGTGGTTTTTTTTTCCCCAGGTACTTTTGCTTCTTTCCTCCAGGTACTTTTGCTTCTTTCCTCATTCCAAAAACATGCATCTTATGTTAACTGGAGACTAAATTGTCCACAGGTGTGAGTGTGAATGGGTGTTGGTCTCCAGTATGTACACTGCGACTGATTGGTGACAAGTCGAGGGTGTAGACAGGTATCAACTAGGACAGTCTGCAGCTCACCCATAACTGTAATGAGGAAAAGCAGAGCAGATAATGGCTGGATGTTTGTCCGTGAGCATAACAACATACAATATCTTGAGCTTTGTGGTTGCTTGTGCTTGATTTGTTTCTTGTCATGGCATTTAATTAATTTAATATTCTAACTTATTGCAATTTTTTTTTCATCACACATTTATTTTTCCCCATTAATGCAACTCGTCTGTGGTGGCATCACAAAACCCCATCCAAAAAGCAAATTTTAGGTTTATTGTTTAGATGCTCAATGTGTTGCTGACATTACTCATGATTGTGGTTTGAACTGCAAGTTTTTTTTTGGTATTTGAGGAATTTGTTTTTCAAGAAAATAATGAAAAAATAAAGCTAATTCCAAATTGCACAGCTTTTGGGATGTTCAATGTAAAATGACAACGACATACAGCATCTGAAATAAGTGTTTAACACGTCACCATTTTTCATACTAAATATATTTCCTTAGGTGCTATTGACATGAACATTTCACCAGATGTTGGGAACAAAACAATCCATACATACAAAGAAATTAGAACAAATAAGATCAGAAATTGTGTGTAATAATTCGAAATGACACAGGGAAAAAGTATTGAACACATGAAGAAAGGGAAGTGCAAAAAGAAATGGAAAGCCAAGACAACACCTAAAATCTATCAATAATCAAACAACAATCCAGCACAGCAATCCAGCCCCTTGTCAGTGCAAATGAATATCTGCTGGTTCAGTCCTAATTGACAGCCTACAAAAAGGTCTCATTGCCAAGGTGTGAGTCAAGACGCATCTCATGAAGGGCAAGAGCAAAGAGGTGTCTCAACACCATCGCAAACTAATTGTTTCAAAACATAATGATGACATTGGTTACAGGAGCATATCTCAGCTTCTGAATGTTCCAGTGAGCATGGTTGGAGCCATAATACAGAAGTGCAAAGCCAATAATATCACCATAAATTTGCTTCAATCAGGTGCTCCTCGCAAGATTTCTGACAGAGGAGTGCAAACAAGAATCAGAAGAGTTTTCCAAGAGCCAAGGGCCACCTGTGGAGAGCTTCAAAAGACCTGGAATTAGCAGCTACTGTTGTCCCAAGGAAAACAGTGAGTAATCAGACATGCAAACACCAAAGGCATGTAAAAGGTCACCAAAAACAACAACATTGTCATTCTGGAAAACAATTGACTAAAATCATTGTCTGTTTCACTTCATTTAACTGCAGATTTTTTTTAACCACAGCATGAACATCAATAAAATAAAAACAACAAAATAAAATATGAACATGCTAATTCTGATATTGCTGTGTGTGTGCGTGTGTGTGTATAAACAGTCAAAACTACAACAAAACATCTGCAATTTGCTGCACGCATCTCTCAAGTTATAAGTGGGCTGAAGTATCCACATTTGGGCAGACAGTGCCAGAAAAATATGACAATACATGAAAGCTGTTGTTTTTTACCATCTTAATGTAAACAATTAACGCGCTGTTGCCTTCATGGTAGCGACGACCTTCCCAACAGGTTGGCCACATAGGCACGACAATCAGCCGGGCTGGCTTACCTAGTGTTAATACCTATGCCCGGGAAGCCCAATAGAAGACGTGAGGTCATGTGACTTTATTGTGTTGTTTGATTCGTGAACTAGACTTAAATGCCACTCGTGCTTAAATTGGATTGGAGCAAAGAGCGCCCA